>NW_015711717.1:0-256 GCF_001515625.1 Sinocyclocheilus rhinocerous
ATGCATGACAGTTCAATCTTTTTCCATCATGTTTGGACTTAATGTTTCTGGTTGTGGTTTGGTAAGTGAAAAATGCACTAGTAAAACTTTAGTGACAGTTTTCTAAATTTGTGTTTGGACTATGCAAATAACTTCTACAGGAGGAAAGAAGGGTGGGCCACACCATGTTCCCCCACTCTGATGGAAACAGCCAATCACAGCACTGAAATGGAGAAGTGGCTAATTGCAATCTCCTCCTCATCGGAAAGGGATAAAG
>NW_015711718.1:0-256 GCF_001515625.1 Sinocyclocheilus rhinocerous
AGAAATTAGAGCTAAAGAATTCCTGGAACTGCTACAATGCATGTCTTTTAAACAGCATGCAAACATACCGACCCTTGGCTTGGTCACACATTAGATTTAGTCGTAACATGGATTAAATATGAATATTACAATAACATCTGTCATTGATCTTGCATTATCTTATCACTTCTGTGTCTTCTTTAACAGTATTGATAATTCTGTGACAAATGCAACCGAAAGTATGCGGCAAGCCTTTTTCTGAAATCTTATTCAAATG
>NW_015711719.1:0-256 GCF_001515625.1 Sinocyclocheilus rhinocerous
ATTACATGCATTGATTTGTTAAGTCAGCTGGTGAGGAACCATGACTAGTCATGCTGTGTGTACCACAACAACTAAACCCTGTCAAGGCCTATGGTTGTAAATCACTTATTGATTAATGCATGAAATACAGCGTATTATTGAGCATCCTAAAGCCAGACAGTGGGTGATGGATTTTATACAGATTGTATACAGATGTGAAAAATGCAAAAAAAATGGGGGGTTTGTGTACATTTAAAGGGGACATCGGATGAATTTA
>NW_015711720.1:0-256 GCF_001515625.1 Sinocyclocheilus rhinocerous
GCCATTGCATTGTGGTGGCTTGGATTTTCAATGGGAATCGAATTTGTGTTTAGACGCAGGTTAGATGCCCAGATATCAGATATGTATCTGATCTAAAACCACATTTGGAAGTGTCTCAGGATGGATGCGGAAAAAATAAGATCTCGGGCGGATTTTTGTCTTTACGTGTGTGAAACAATATCCAATCTGTGTCACATGTGAGTAAAAAAAACAGATTTTTTTTGTGTGAATGCAGCCAGAGAGAAAGAGAGAGTAA
>NW_015711721.1:0-256 GCF_001515625.1 Sinocyclocheilus rhinocerous
AGAAAATGAAATTTGGTTGAATAACTAACTCGCTAGCCTTTCTAAAAATTTTAGAACACACATTTTCACAGATCCAGTTGTTTGTACAGAAATGATGCAACATTTTATCTTAAAAATAAATTGATAGGATGAGCTACAGTATGAACACACAAAAACATGCTTGAAATTATTTGCAGAAGTGCAAATAATCATGATGGTTCCGGCACATAAATCTGGACATAATACTAATAGCATTACTAATAATTAAATCTATACA
>NW_015711722.1:0-256 GCF_001515625.1 Sinocyclocheilus rhinocerous
TTTTAATAAATTTTCTTATTTTTAATATGTAGTAATCTTGGTAATCAAGCAATAAGGCGTTCCACTGCATGCTGGGACAGTGACTATATTCACAATATGCCACAGCTTTTTTTGCTTGAAGCAATGGTTCACCCAGAAAAGAAAATTCTGTCATAATTTACATACCCTCATGTACTTCCAAACCTGTATGACTTTCTTTTGCAGACCTCAAATAATGTTTTGAAGAATGTTTGTAACCAAACAGTTTGGGTGACCA
>NW_015711723.1:0-256 GCF_001515625.1 Sinocyclocheilus rhinocerous
AACTCACTCATCAGACTCTTCGACAGCTTGTTGAACCGGCTCAGTCGTTTCTCGGATGTGCTACTTCGGTTGTTTGTCTTGTCATCAACCCGGAACTAAACTTTAATTCCGTTAAATTTTTTTTGAACCAGCTCGACTGGTTACTTTCTGACAACAGACTCAAAAGAATCATGTTTACAAGAATTGGCATTACTATTTGGCTGCTCTACTGTGAGATCTGTTCATAACGCAGCCTATTGTCAGCTGTGTTCCAGAG
>NW_015711724.1:0-256 GCF_001515625.1 Sinocyclocheilus rhinocerous
CCACAAAACCCTTTATTCTACTATCTAATCTGATCGCCTCTGCCACTGGCTCCATGTATAAAATAAAAAGCAATGGGGAGAGAGGGCACCCCTGCCTCACCCCTCCCTTTGCCTCAAAACCCTGCCCTACATTCCCATTAACTGTAACCAAACAATTAGAACCTGTATACAGTGCTCTAATCCATCCTATAAAGTCCTCCCCGAATCCCATTCTCTCCATAACTTTAAACATAAACCCCCTATTCACCCTATCAAA
>NW_015711725.1:0-256 GCF_001515625.1 Sinocyclocheilus rhinocerous
AAGAAGTCTGTTATAGCCCCAACATGGCATTGCCAGTATTTGTACTCATAAAAAAAGACTCCTCTTACAGGGAAAAATAAAAAGGTAACTGTGAGAAAGTTTACAGTACTGTAGAAAAATAGTCTTTTTGTTAGATATTAAGTTAATGAAATATAAAATATTTAAAGATAAATAAAGTCACAGTTACCTATCTAGCAGAATGTCCAGGCTGCTCTTTTTGATTGTTACAAATGTTGGTATATGCACTCATTAGGTC
>NW_015711726.1:0-256 GCF_001515625.1 Sinocyclocheilus rhinocerous
AGACAAGCAGAGAGTGCTGTTATTATTAATAAAACTATTAAAAATAACTAATAAAAATGACAAAATCATACAAATAATAAAAATATAACTAAAATGAAAATGAAAACTGATCATTGAAAAGTAAAAGCTAATCTTAAAACATCAATAATACTAAAATAGTATACAAATACTGTAGTAAAATAACACTGGTGGAGACAGAAACAGTGAAATATCTCAGTGCTGTAGGACTAAAGATCACATTTTTACTTGCCATTAT
>NW_015711727.1:0-256 GCF_001515625.1 Sinocyclocheilus rhinocerous
TTGACCTAACTGCGGCTTATGACACGGTCTGGTATGCTGGTCTCCTGTTGAAACGATCCAAAATCTTTCCGCGTTGGGCAGTAGAGGCTATAGAACTCTTCCTCCATGATAGATGTTTTCGAGTACACATGGTAGACAAAAATAGCTCTTGAAGAAGACAAGCAAACGGACTCCCATAATACCAAGATGGCGCCGCTGAGTTCGGATGCCCTCCAGGTCGCTCCACTTAGATTGTGCTTTTATTTACTTTTGTACT
>NW_015711728.1:0-256 GCF_001515625.1 Sinocyclocheilus rhinocerous
AGGACAACAAGATAACTTTGATCCCATCACAATGGTAGTAAATTTGAGATGATCTCACATTATGATGCATTTCCTGCAAATGATTTATCTGAAATGAATGGCTTGTTTGTTTTAACAAGCCAGTCACTGAAAAATGAGAGATGCTATCAGTGGACAGCAAGTCGTTTAACCTAAACAACCTAAAAGGTTCCAAATTGTGGGTAGCAACATTGTGCCACCTTCTAAGAAATGTTGACTAAAACACCATGTCTCAAAC
>NW_015711729.1:0-256 GCF_001515625.1 Sinocyclocheilus rhinocerous
AGAGGAGACTGTTGGCAAAGGGCCCAGTCCACTGGACTACAACTTGGTGGAGCTTCCTCCAACTAACGGACAGAGCCCAGTGAAGGGTTTGGAGGGTCTCATGCCACGACCCGGGGTGGGAGTGACGGCTAAAAACGGCAACGCCCCATCAGCAGTATCCATAGCGCCGAATGGCATGGAGATTGCTGCGCCGGACGAAGATGAAGACGATCTTTTGGGCGTCACAGACCTCGTAGACTATGTATGCAACAGTGAA
>NW_015711730.1:0-256 GCF_001515625.1 Sinocyclocheilus rhinocerous
GACCCTTCACAACAGTTAGATGTTTCTCACTTTTTGCATGAGACTCCAGCGCCCGTACACCCAACGTTCCCAGTTTAATCGCTTTCTTGCATACTAAGCAGTAGGCTTCAAATACGTTGTTAGCAACTGGCCTTAACCAAGCCCTAAATTCAGTTTTTTCAAGCCACGTATCGCTAAACTTGCACTTCCCCATAGCTGAAAAGTAAAATCCGTTTTACGTCTGTGGTACAATCCGAGAGAAACTCGCGCCAATAAC
>NW_015711731.1:0-256 GCF_001515625.1 Sinocyclocheilus rhinocerous
AGAAAGCACATCCTATTTGTTTTCTTTATTTTACAAAAGCACAATATTTTGTTGGTATTGCGAGTGTATACAAATAAAATAACTTTTACAGTTTCAAATGATGTATTGCTCTTATGTGCAATCAAAAATGACAAAACATATGTTTATGTTCTTTTCGCTGTTATCAGGAAAAAATGCAAGTGATCGTTCAAGTTGCTGTTTTGATACTTAAGTAATTTTTCAGTCAATATTAAATTACTGAAAGAACTATGAGTTT
>NW_015711732.1:0-256 GCF_001515625.1 Sinocyclocheilus rhinocerous
AGCTGCCACTCCTGTCAGCTAAGAACAAGAAACTGAGGCTACGATTCGCACAGGCTCACCAAAACTGGACAGTAGAAGACTGTAAATACAGTAGGTTGTCTAGATTTCTGCTGCCACGTTTGGACGGTTGGGTCAAAATTTGGCATAAACAGCATGGATCCATCCTGCTTGAGTGCAGTTGTGCACTGAAGAGTGCAGCTTTCCAGAATATCAGTACATGAGCGTGATTGTGGATGTGATATTGATTTTATACAAC
>NW_015711733.1:0-256 GCF_001515625.1 Sinocyclocheilus rhinocerous
CTCTGCTCCGACTTTTATTGGAACTATTTTAATGTACGGTATGTAGAAAATAATGTGTTTTTGAACCTTAAACCGTGTAAACACATTGAATTACACCAAATACACAAACTACTGTTCTTTTTAGCATCATCATGACCCCTTTAACTATATAATTCTTTTAAAAAAAACATTTACAGAGCTATTTTTTGCTTTCATAACTTTAGGGTCTTATAATTATAGGGTCATTCTAAATGCATTCTAATGGAATTCATCAAAC
>NW_015711734.1:0-256 GCF_001515625.1 Sinocyclocheilus rhinocerous
CAGGACTCCGGCCCTCCAGGACCCAGTTTGGACAGCCCTGGTTTAGTCAGAGAGACCGATTACAGATGTGGATTTAGTCCAAAATGACCTTAAACATTAAAAAGCTCACACTACCCCGAAAAATATAAATTTCACGCATACGGGTGACAATCAACATTCAAGTGCCAGTGTTTTTGTACGGTCTTTTGGTCAAGTTTCTTGAAACTATCACTTTTAGGCTTATAAAAATAAATATTTCTCAAAAATGCTTAATAAA
>NW_015711735.1:0-256 GCF_001515625.1 Sinocyclocheilus rhinocerous
GATTCTCTCTAGATTTAAAGCTAATTAAAGAACACGAGCGAGAGCAGTCGGTCTCTCGTCTGCTCCTGAAGCGCAGGACGCTGGGAACTAATCGCTCTTTTTTGCCTGCTTTTAAAGCTTGTGCTTTTAGAGTAATGATTGCGCTTTCATTAATATTTCACACCGGATGGACGTCTCGGCCCAGCAGGGGAACAAAGCGGTTTCAAGACTAAAGTGGACAAAAAGCAAAAGCTTCAGAAGGCCATAAATGAATAAA
>NW_015711736.1:0-256 GCF_001515625.1 Sinocyclocheilus rhinocerous
AGTTTTCTTGCCTTTGTTACTAGCAATTTCTTGTGGTTTCATTCTACACACTCTTTTCACATGTCCAATTTTACCACACACGTAACATTTTTCTTTGGCAAACTTAGTCTTTCGACATATGGTTAGTTCCACCACATCGATAACACATTCCTGCACCCTTTAAATGACTTCTTTCTTCAGTGTCCATCTTGAAAACAGTAGTACTCACGCGATTTCCTTTCTCTCTGTGCAAATCTGCCATATCCTTATTTGCAGT
>NW_015711737.1:0-256 GCF_001515625.1 Sinocyclocheilus rhinocerous
AACAAATGTGGTGAGAAGCCTTTTACTCAAGTTTATGTGCATGCAGAAGGCATTCGGCTTGAGAAGTAAAAAAAAGTGTGCCTTTGTGCATCATCCTGCGTACCTTAGCTGCTTTTCAAGAACATATCTGTCTTATGTTGTTCTTCTCTTTTTGTTTTTAGGATGCCTGGATGCCTCTAGAACACCACGTGAGGTACGGCGGGGTTTAACCGTTTTAATTTAGCAGTTTACACAATACTAGAATAATTTCATTTCA
>NW_015711738.1:0-256 GCF_001515625.1 Sinocyclocheilus rhinocerous
AAAAAAAAAAAAAGGGTCTAGTGATGCCTCTGAGTGTTAATGCACAGATGTGAAGAAATTAACTCTGACCAAATATTTATGTCTCTGATTCTTGTCACTATGGTGATTCATAGCAGTGAAAGTGAAAGTATTTCTTGGGTTGGTCTTGCTCTGCTCTTGTTTTGCATCAAGTGGAAATGTTTAGGTCTAGGCTTCACTTCAGATCATATGCTGTCAGGGTTGTCTTGCTCAGAAGAATTTGGTAAGAAAAAAACAG
>NW_015711739.1:0-256 GCF_001515625.1 Sinocyclocheilus rhinocerous
CACCTTCCCAAACGGACGAGGCTTTTATACTTGTCGCGCTCACCATTGTACTATTCTTTGAAAAGACAGGAGGCGACAAGGAATAATTGTCCTCTAAAACAATCGGGAATCACTGGTGAGAAGAAGTCAATTGCCAGTACAAGACTTCTCGCGTGATGAATTAATCATTTCTTTATGTACAAAACTGATTAAAATAATCTTAAGCTTTTGGGTTTATTTTGCATCAAACACAAGACAACTTTAAGCAAATAGTGTA
>NW_015711740.1:0-256 GCF_001515625.1 Sinocyclocheilus rhinocerous
CTCTCTCTCTTGCTTTCAACTGGTCCCCACCCCAACCCCCATGACAGGGTCCTGCAAGCCCATTCGCTCATGACTGAGACCCCCAAGGTTTAGGCAGGGTCCAGGGAAAGTGTTGAGTGGTCCGGGATGGAGGGAAGAAGGAGGGAGAGGCTGAGTGTAAGGTAAGCCTGCCTCCTAAACCCAGGGCAATCCCCTCTGTGTCATCACTGCTGTCATTGTGCAGATTAATGAAATGTTTGAGTGGTAGCATGCTTCA
>NW_015711741.1:0-256 GCF_001515625.1 Sinocyclocheilus rhinocerous
AGGTTTGATTTCTTTTATTTCAGTTTTAGTTCAATTTCTATCTTTCTTTTTTTTCAGTTAGTAATTTTAGTGCTTCTTAATCTAAATGAAAATTAGAAATGGAGTAAATTTTTCATCTACTATTTATTTTATTTGACAGAATGTATTACTAGTTTTAACAATAACGAGCCTGCGGTGTGTGTCTGCAGCTGAAGACAGAGCCTGTTCTGGGCAGCATTAACATCAAGAGCCTGGAGGAGCATTCGGAGGGAGACGT
>NW_015711742.1:0-256 GCF_001515625.1 Sinocyclocheilus rhinocerous
CTGGGGACCTTGAGGTTCTGGGCGGACCAAAGCGAGAATGGAGACGGACTCTTTCACCCCAGTGAGGGAAACAGGGAGCAAAACATCCACTATGATGTATCCCTTATATAGATAACTAGAAGAGCTCAGTCCCCAAATGGACAATCCAGTGAGCGGATGGATGGGTACCTGCGGTAAGTATTTGGAATGCCACTGGTCGAATACAATGGTAACCTGGGACCCACTGTCCAGTAAAGCTTGACAAGGACATCCATTT
>NW_015711743.1:0-256 GCF_001515625.1 Sinocyclocheilus rhinocerous
AGAAAGAAAGAAAGAAAGAAAGAAAAAGAAAGAAAGGAAACACACAGGAGATACTTACTGGCTTCGGTGTAAACCTGGCCGAAGCGATAGTAGCACATCTTGTACATGAGGCAGTTGAGCAGGACGGGGGACCCCTCGCGGTCCACGCGGAACTCTCCTGTGGGTGTGTAGTAGTCGTGTTCCTTTATGTGCCTCCCTGTGTCCGTGCTGCCCCCGATACGGACCATCCACAGGAACTTATTAATGTCTACACAAA
>NW_015711744.1:0-256 GCF_001515625.1 Sinocyclocheilus rhinocerous
CAAAATTACAAGAAAAAGTATTAACAGTGTGGAAGGAACCACTGATGATAGTTTGAAATAGTGAGTAGCCTACAGAATATAAAGCAATACAAACAAGGGTAAAATCTCCTGATTACATGTTGAGTAATAGCACTTAAAAATTTAAAAAATGCATTACAAATGAGAAAAAACAATACAGCATCTGTGCTTCTGAGTGGCAGAAAGAAAAACGTGGTGCTGGCACGAAAGATACTTCCTATTGAACTACATTCGATCG
>NW_015711745.1:0-256 GCF_001515625.1 Sinocyclocheilus rhinocerous
TTGTCCGACAGGAGTTCCGCTCCGACTCTGCTGGGGTGCAGGCCAACAGTGCGAAAAAACCTAGGATGCTCCCAGAAAAGATTACAATTATTAACAAAGAGCAGTTTCTGTTCTTTACACCATGAGAATAACCATTCATTTAGAGCAAAAAGTCTACTGAACCTTTCATGTCCATGTCGATATGTGGGAAGCGGTCCTGACACGATGATCCTTGTCGCGGGCGATGTGCTGCGCACCGTCTCGATCAGGCTCCTGA
>NW_015711746.1:0-256 GCF_001515625.1 Sinocyclocheilus rhinocerous
GTGACTAAAACCCAAATGTGAGACATTCAAACTGACCAATCAGCAAATTACAGCTTTCCCCACCATATAAAAGGTGTGACAATTAGCAGACCCCCGATGTACACATCTTGGCCTACAAGCTTTGATCACTATCAGCACCACTGTAACTTTAGGAATTCCAAATGGCCTTTTTGTTACAGAGGATAGGTTTGGGGCTGGAAAGCAAAAGTCTTTGATCATTTTCAACTCTGCAGTAACGAGCCGCTTCAGACCCAGA
>NW_015711747.1:0-256 GCF_001515625.1 Sinocyclocheilus rhinocerous
CAAATACTCATGTAGAAACCACTTTACTTTCTGTGTAGAGCTGCAGCTCTGGTACACAGCAGAAACGCTGTTAGCGTGAAAGCACAACGTGAGCCTGCTGTGGTGTTACTTACTCGCTGGTTAATCATGTGGTGTGAAACAGGCCAAATACAGAAGCACAGTCATACTGTTTTCAGTTTTAACCGAGCGATGACTGAATAATGCTTGAGGTGTTACTGGTGTAGCCCACTGCAGTCACCTGTCTGCAAACACATAT
>NW_015711748.1:0-256 GCF_001515625.1 Sinocyclocheilus rhinocerous
ATGGAATCGTAAGGTTATTGAAATAGAAGAGGAGACTAACCAATTCCCTCCTTCAGCCAGTTTGTCAAGTTTTTGACGAGAGAGGTGAAAATCACCTGCAATCCTGTTACATCTTTACAAGCACTTAAACTAGGTGAGGTTGAAAATCCAAAGTTTCAAAAATGCCAAAGCTTTGGAGCAAAGACCCTAACTACAAGTACCAGTGAAAAATCTGTCATAACATGTATTTTCTGTCAGAAGACTGGACACATTTTGC
>NW_015711749.1:0-256 GCF_001515625.1 Sinocyclocheilus rhinocerous
GTAAAAGTACAAAGTGGACAATTTAATCCTCAAAAAACATTTCACTAAAGAATTGTGCACAATGAATGATCTCACAACACACGAGTATTTGGAGCCTGATATATTTAGAAAGTTAACAGAAGTCGCATTTCACCATCAGCATGTGACTGTATTATTCCCGCTCGCAAACAAATGAGATAGAAATACACAAGAAGTGCTTTGTTAAAAAACAACAGTTTGAACATTTTAATACATGCAGCAAAAAAAAAAAAAAACA
>NW_015711750.1:0-256 GCF_001515625.1 Sinocyclocheilus rhinocerous
CAAAGAAATTAAGGTTTTTGAGGAAAACATTTCAGGATTTTTCTCAATATAATGGACTTCAATGGGGATCAACGGGTTGAAGGTCCAAATCGCAGTTTCAGTGCAGCTTCAAAGAGCTCTACACAATCCCAGCCGAGGAATAGGGGTCTTATCTAGCAAAACGATAGGTCATTTTCTTGGAAAAAATTATATAAGCTGCTTTGAAACTGCAAAACTGCAATTTGGACCTTCAACCCGTTGGTCCCCATTGAAGTCC
>NW_015711751.1:0-256 GCF_001515625.1 Sinocyclocheilus rhinocerous
AGTACATAGTAGTTAAGGCCACTTAATATAAAGTGGGGCCGAAAACTTAAATGTATTTTATTTCAGTTAGATGCAAAGAAAGCATTTCTAATATGTGAACTATATAAACATTATAAAAAAAATAGAAACTAATGAACAGAAACTAAAGAACTTGAACAAAAAAAATTAAATATTAAAATAAAAACTAATTCAAAATATTAATAAATACCATAATATCTCAGTGACACCAAAATAACACTGGGCTGTGATGCTGTAA
>NW_015711752.1:0-256 GCF_001515625.1 Sinocyclocheilus rhinocerous
AGTCCATAATTCATAGTAACGCTTCCTCTAGTGAAAAGTCCACCAACAAAAAGTCCTCCATTAAAATCCACCGACATATTTGTTTAGAACTGTTTTGGATTGTTTTCGCTTGCAAATGGTGCTGGATCTGTGCATATTTCTATGACAGCCTTTTCACTGTAGAAAGCAATATTATGGATAGAAGACTTGTATTTTATCCGGATATAACGGTAAGTTTAACATTTTTTAATGATGGATTTGTTTATTACAAACACGC
>NW_015711753.1:0-256 GCF_001515625.1 Sinocyclocheilus rhinocerous
CAATCTGTATTGTTAAAAGCACTATATAAATAAAGATGACTTGACAAACAAACAGCTCAGTGTCTTCAGTTCACTGCACAGCAGCTGCAGCTCGTCTGTACTGACAATGTATTCATCCACTAGACAACAGAGCTCTATATAAACTCAATCATTGCTCAACAAATACTTTTATGGTTTCATGAAATGATCAGGATATATTAAAACTCAGCATATAGCGCCACCCTCAGGCTGAATAACTCTATTACACTGAGCCTCT
>NW_015711754.1:0-256 GCF_001515625.1 Sinocyclocheilus rhinocerous
CACTAAACACACACTCCACTCACACTCTCTCTAACACACACACACTCCACTCACACTCTAAACACACACACTCTAAACACACACTCCACTCACACACTAAACACACACACACACACTCACACTCTCTCTCTCTCTCTCTCTAACACTCACATACACACTAAACACACACTCCACGCACACTCTCTCTAACACACACACACTCCACTCACACTCTAAACACACACACTCCAAACACACACTCCACTCACACACTAAA
>NW_015711755.1:0-255 GCF_001515625.1 Sinocyclocheilus rhinocerous
ATTTAAGGGGGTCTGAATACTTTCCGTACCCACTGTATTTATATTTCTATATTAATACACACATATACATGTGTATATGTTTAAAAAACATATGCAATATGTATTTATATTTATATAAGATGGAAATATTTCTTTAAAATATACATATATATGTGTGTGTGTATTAATATTGCACACGTTTAAATTATAATAATAAAATAATACTTACTTTTATATATACACTACCGCTCAAAAGTTTGGGATCAGTAAGACTTG
>NW_015711756.1:0-256 GCF_001515625.1 Sinocyclocheilus rhinocerous
CACTTTATGGAATAGCTTATGACAAGTATATGTCTAATGCAGAGACAGAGACATCTCCAATTGTCAAGCAGAAGTTTTCATTATATTTATGCATGTTATAATCAGTGGTTGTGAATGGTTGTGCTCCAGTGTAGCATTTTTCGATGGCTGGATATCCGTTCAGTGAAATCACAGAACAAAATGCAAATAAATGTGTCACCACTTCTGATATACCTTCTGACCCACTGACATACAGCAGCTAAGAAAAAAAAAAAAA
>NW_015711757.1:0-256 GCF_001515625.1 Sinocyclocheilus rhinocerous
ACCTAAATGCACAATTAGATTACAGCGTGATTGGAAATAATAGATATTTACATACATTGTTTTTTTTCTTTACACATTCCATGTCTCCCAATTACTATAATCTTAAGCATGCTTTCCAGTGACACTGTTGTCTTTTTGGTAACCAAGTACAGTAACTTTACACACACACGCAAAAACTGATTAAGAATGACGGAATACCTCAGGGAATACACAAGCATCAGATACCTGTTGCCATTGTACAAAAATATGAACTACT
>NW_015711758.1:0-256 GCF_001515625.1 Sinocyclocheilus rhinocerous
ACCAGGTGCTGCAGCTCGGCCTTCTGAGCTGCCGACAGCTGTGGGCTGACGTTCACGACCACCATTTCCACGGTGGCGAGGGCGGCGAGCTAGTCTCTTGTCCCCACCCATTTTTTCAGCAGGTTAATGTGATATAGTTGGTCTGCCTTCCACCGTCCCGGCTGGCGGATATGGTAAGTAACGGGACCGATTTTCTCCGTGACGGTATACTGGCCTTGCCAGCTGGCCAGGAACTTGCAGGCCGAATTGGGGACAA
>NW_015711759.1:0-256 GCF_001515625.1 Sinocyclocheilus rhinocerous
CGCCGGGCGACTCGGGTCGCTCCTCCTGCTTCGAGCCGGAGCGTCCCGGGCGACTCCCGTTGGTCTGCGAGTGCACGTTTACGCTGGCGTCTCCTTGCGCTTTGGCTTTGGCCGCGTCGGCTCCGCCGTAAGCCTTGTAGCGGATCATGAGGATGATGATGAAGACGAGGACGGAGGCCACGATGATGCCGCCGATGATGATGATCATGGTGCCGCCGAGGAACTGGCTGGGGATGAAGCGGCACTGACCCGCCTC
>NW_015711760.1:0-256 GCF_001515625.1 Sinocyclocheilus rhinocerous
AATACTAAAATAGAAGAAAAAAAAACAGTGATACCAATCTTTCTATAGGATTGTTGGTACGGACTACTGTCACTACAAACTGAAAAATAATGTGTGCATATTGTAAAAATTATGGATTTTTCACAAAATTAGGCTTTTTAATGTATGACTGCCCACCGTTTTAATAGCCTTGATTCTGTATTTTTCCAATGAACTTTCTCCAGATTTTCAGAAATTGGTCAAATGACCTAAAAACATTACAAACTTTTATCACACG
>NW_015711761.1:0-256 GCF_001515625.1 Sinocyclocheilus rhinocerous
AAAAGAAAAGAAATAAAACCGTAAACAGCCAAAGGACGTAACTTAAAATGGGAGATGGATTGGTTCGTGAAAGGGAAGAGAAAAGCCATAGATTGCCATAGTCGCACAGACCCAGGCAGGTGCTGGTCATTCAAAACCTAAATGCAGAAAATATGAGGAGGCATATCTTGCTCTCGGCTATGTGCGGTTTCACTCACCGTGTCTATACCGGACGCTACAGTTGTCGTGTCGTGCCACAACAGCTCTACACTAGACG
>NW_015711762.1:0-256 GCF_001515625.1 Sinocyclocheilus rhinocerous
ATAATATAATATAATATAATATAATATAATATAATATGCCTTTGGCTTGGGACACCAGAATAGGATACAGCATCCTTGCGATCTAATAATATAATCCCCAACATCACATTGTGATTTATGTTGCAAAAACTTTTAATTACAGATGCCATGGCTACTTTTGAATGGCCATCAGTGGAGAAAAAGGATTTTTGCCCAACTAATGGCACATCACAGTCGAGATGGCGCCGACGCTGATGGCTGCCTCCGTGGCGTGCTC
>NW_015711763.1:0-256 GCF_001515625.1 Sinocyclocheilus rhinocerous
CATTAAGGCCTCTAGATTCTGAGGTCATGAGTGTGTAGTTTTCCCTTTCATGCTCTGTCAAAGCATGACTGACCGAACCAAGTGAGCAGCAATGTATTGTAGTGCAAACAGAGCTGTTTAAAAAGGGACTGTTCACCCAAAAAATTTAAATCGTATACATTTACTCACCTTTATATTGTTGCAGAACCATGTTGTCTTCTTTTTACAACACAAAAGGAAACATTTTACTGAAATTGTTTAACGTCTGTATAGTTGA
>NW_015711764.1:0-256 GCF_001515625.1 Sinocyclocheilus rhinocerous
CATTTCTCCAGATTTCAAAGCTCTTTGATGGTTGATCATTGGTGTGTCTCAAACATTTTAACAGATTTTATGGAGACTCCACATTTCTGTTGTGTTTCTTACTCCTGTTTTTGTTTTAAACCTTAGTCTTGTATACCTTGTATTTTTGTGTCCTGTTTGTGCGATTCAAATTTGTGTAGAGTTTTACACAGTACATCAGCTTTGTACATAACATTAGTATTTATACCACTTTGTTTGGTATTTTTGCCACATCTGC
>NW_015711765.1:0-256 GCF_001515625.1 Sinocyclocheilus rhinocerous
TGTGGTGTGTCATTTTAATTTTGTAAATATTTCTACTTTTATAATATACTTTTATAATCTATATTTCTGTTTTTATACATTTTTATTTCTCTTTTAATAATTTTAGTGCTTCAACTTCATTATTTTCAAAGGCAACGTTTCTACAATTTTAGTTTGTGTTTTCATCTAATAATTATATTGTATTGTATTTTATTTTAGTTTTATTTCTTGTTTCTTTTTAATAATGAAAATGTTTTTAATAGTTTTTGTTGCTTTA
>NW_015711766.1:0-256 GCF_001515625.1 Sinocyclocheilus rhinocerous
GAATTGCGAGATAAAAAGTCGCAATTAAATTTTTTTTTAAACATTTTTATTCCAATGAGCTTTCATACAAAGTAGCTTAAAAAAAATAAAATAAGTGTTGCAAAATTGACCAATTATAAATGACTTCAATTTCAGCTGTAAAGCAGCTCTACAGAAGACTTTATATCAGGCAACTTAACATCACTTCTTTTCTTTTTTCACATTTAATACGTGTGAATTGAAGGTAAATCATATGAAAACACTGATATGAACTCAC
>NW_015711767.1:0-256 GCF_001515625.1 Sinocyclocheilus rhinocerous
AGGTCTTAAAAAGTCTTAAATTTAACTTGTTCATGTCTGCAGAAAACCTGCCTGTGTCATTCCATTTTATTGCACGTGCCTTAATTTTTGAACTTATTTGTTTTGTTTTATTTGTATGGATGGATTACTTGGGTTGTTGTCAACATCTGGTGAAATTTTCATGTCAACAACACCTTTAGAAATTTATTTACTGAAAAAATGGTGACATGTTCAATACTTACAGGTGCATCTCAATAAATTAGAATGTCGTGGAAAA
>NW_015711768.1:0-256 GCF_001515625.1 Sinocyclocheilus rhinocerous
CACACTTCTTTTAAATACTGTTCACTGAAAAGTTCTTTGGGGAACCATGGTTCTTCTATGGTATTGCTGTGAAAACTCTCTTTTGGAACCTCTATTTTTAAGAATGTTTTTGCCATTGATGGTTCCGTTGAGAACCTTTAACATCCATTGAACCTTTTCATTAAACAAAAGGTTCTGGAGAAAAGTTTCTTTAGACCATTGAAATGTTCTTCACACTTCTTTTAAATACTGTTCACTGAAAAGTTCTTTGGGGAAC
>NW_015711769.1:0-256 GCF_001515625.1 Sinocyclocheilus rhinocerous
CACCACTGCAGAACAACTAAGGGCCAAACAGACTGAAGACTGGTCACACTGGATCAAAAAATACAGGTACAGAAAGGGATCTTTGAATTCTTTTGATCTGATGCATTCATTTCCTGTTGACGGTGAAAAATGTATTGTAAAACATTGTTTTTTGAAATCAAAAAGACCTGAAGAGGACTTGAAGTATTTGTGTAAATTAATTCTTTTTTTTCCCTACTACAATGTACATATATTGTCTATCCAATTCCCAAGGCAG
>NW_015711770.1:0-256 GCF_001515625.1 Sinocyclocheilus rhinocerous
AAAGGAAAAAATGAAATCGCATCATATGACCCCTTTAAGACAAATGGATTTGTTGTGTTTTCATACTCAAGAGATTATAAACTAGATGCAACTTTTTTGGGGTTTGCATCGAATGTTATTCGACTTTTATGCATGATTAATTTGTTTATGAATAAAGATTGATATGTTGATAGCAGTTATTTTGAGTTAGATGCCAAAAGCTCTCCTTCTGTTCAAATTTGACATTGAAGTGGTGCATACAACATATTTGCCCACC
>NW_015711771.1:0-256 GCF_001515625.1 Sinocyclocheilus rhinocerous
CATTGGGGATTTTCTTTCTTTTGGAAAGAATTTCTAGCCAAACATGCTGTAGAGAGTGTCATGTGTATTTTATGATCACATGGGCCAGTGGGCCTGCGCTGCAGGCAAATGGACCGAAAGTCATTCTGATAAGCCGTGACCCCTTAAATCGTCACATCTCTGTGAGTTGTTTAAGGGCCATTATTGGTGGAGAAACGCTAGTCCAATAAGTTGGCCATTTTCTTACAGCACTGCTGACACAAGCCTTCCCCCTCAT
>NW_015711772.1:0-255 GCF_001515625.1 Sinocyclocheilus rhinocerous
TATATATATATATATATATATATATATTAGTATTTATACTATTTATACTATATACTATTATAGAATTTATTAATATTTTGAATTAGCTTTTTGTATTTTTCATTTTAGTTTACGTTTTAGTATTTTTTATGTGCTTTTTTATTTTATTAGTTTAAGCTTTTTTCATATTTCTGTTCAGCTTTAATTTATTTTTATTTCTGTTTTTATTTCAGTACTTCAATTTAAACTTATTTTATTTCAATTAATTGCCAAGGC
>NW_015711773.1:0-256 GCF_001515625.1 Sinocyclocheilus rhinocerous
CAGACAGTAGCAAAAGAGGGAGAGAGAGAGAGAGCAAAAGAGAGAGACCAGCTCAGCCACAATGCATGTCAAATCTAAATGATCACAGGCTACTGAATAGACCAAAGGAGAGAAAGAAAGGGAAAGACAGGGTCTTAGACAAGCGACTGTGTGTGTGTGCGTGTGTATGTGTGTATAGACTGGTCAAAAGCGAATTGATTCCATGTCCACAGAGTCCTGCCGTCCCTTTCGCATTTCAACAACAGGTTGTGTGCTT
>NW_015711774.1:0-256 GCF_001515625.1 Sinocyclocheilus rhinocerous
CATGTTGGACTCCGGCAGGGCTGCCCTTTGTCACCAGTTCTGTTCATTATTTTTATGGACAGAATTTCTAGGCGCAGCCTGGGGCCAGAGGGGGTCTGATTCGGAGACCACAAGATTTGATCTCTGCTATTTGCAGATGATGTTGTCCGGTTGGCTTCATCGGGCCTGGAACTTCAGTGTGCACTGGTTTGCAGTCGAGTGTGACGCGGCGGGGATGAAAATCAGCACCTTCAAGTCGAGGCCATGGTGCTCAACC
>NW_015711775.1:0-256 GCF_001515625.1 Sinocyclocheilus rhinocerous
CAGCAACGTCTCACAGCAAAAAAAGCTGTGAGACGTCCGCTCCAAATACTGAAGATGTCTGTCAATGTAGAAATACAATCAATAAAAATTAGTTCAGCTGCTGCTGCTTAGATATTAAAGCTTAAAGCTAAAGCTAAAGACACACCGAGCCGACGATCGGGCGGTTTCTGGGCGTCAGACGGCTTTAGTTTTTGGCTCTAGTTGGACGCCATCAGCTGTTTTTCAGCCGATTGAATCTGCAAAAGTCGAATCGACA
>NW_015711776.1:0-256 GCF_001515625.1 Sinocyclocheilus rhinocerous
ACTGTTCACTGAAAGGTTCTTTGGGGAACCATGGTTCTTCTATGGTATTGCTGTGAAAACTCTCTTTTGGAACCTCTATTTTTAAGAATGTTTTTGCCATTGATGGTTCCGTTGAGAACCTTTAACATCCATTGAACCTTTTCATTAAACAAAAGGTTCTGGAGAAAAGTTTCTTTAGACCATTGAAATGTTCTTCACACTTCTTTTAAATACTGTTCACTGAAAGGTTCTTTGGGGAACCATGGTTCTTCTATGG
>NW_015711777.1:0-256 GCF_001515625.1 Sinocyclocheilus rhinocerous
CAGCAGATGCAGACGCATCGGTACTCTACTGCTATTCCTGCAGTTCCCGGACGTGCAATGCTGAATTTTCTGCCGAATTTGAACCACTGCATTTGTGGAAACGAATTTGTAAAGTGAAATAAAATGGACTGAAAATTGATTGTCGAATGTTATACATCGTATTTTTTAAACATATTGAATATCTCTGAAGTGAACTCTGGAAGGTGAATAAGAATTATAGAATTTTTAATTATGAAAATGTGTGTGAAATGTTTTG
>NW_015711778.1:0-256 GCF_001515625.1 Sinocyclocheilus rhinocerous
AGTGCATTAATTAGTCATATTTTATTGATTATAATGGTTTTACTGAATAAAACATACAGGACAGTGCACAGTAAGTGTGTTATAACAGGCTAATGTATATTATAACTCATTAGCATTCATAGTTAGCTTAAAAATTGGTTGGTAGCACTTTATTTTATAGGTACTAACTAGGTACTAACCCTGAACTTACCCCTAAACCGAACCCTACCCCACGGAGGCGTAGTGACAACGGAGTTGAGGATCCAAATGCAGCTTT
>NW_015711779.1:0-256 GCF_001515625.1 Sinocyclocheilus rhinocerous
CAGCGAGCAGAGCAGTGAGTGATTTCTCTTTTTCTTTTGTTCTTTTGTTTTGATTTACATCAATGACACAAACTACAGCAGGTTTCACTTTAAAAGCAGCGCTGTCACTTTAAATCCTGATGCACATGAAGTGGCTCTGACACGCATCCGGTTTTCTCCTAACTCTTTATGGTTATTTAGGACTTTATTACTCATTTAAGACTGTGTTTACTAGGGGTGCTCTGATCAGGATTTTTGAGGCCGATCACCGATCACA
>NW_015711780.1:0-256 GCF_001515625.1 Sinocyclocheilus rhinocerous
CAGTTTACTGAAGAAGGTCCATAAGTTATTGTACATCACAGCTCTACATATCAACACTAAACATGTAAACTGTCTAAAAGCATCCCAGTAGATGCAGACTTAGATTAAAGGTACTCAACTTAAGAAGGCAAGAAGACCACATTCAAACAAAAACAAAAGTTGCAAAAGTTTTTTTGTGCCAGTAAATGTAAGTTGGTCCTTCTTTTCAAAGACCTACAAACAGCATTCGTGTGAACACAATGCACCAGCTATCTGA
>NW_015711781.1:0-256 GCF_001515625.1 Sinocyclocheilus rhinocerous
CAGTTTACTGAAGAAGGTCCATAAGTTATTGTACATCACAGCTCTCCATATCAACACTAAACATGTAAACTGTCTAAAAGCATCCCAGTAGATGCAGACTTAGATTAAAGGTACTCAACTTCAGAAGGCAAGAAGACCACATTCAAACAAACACAAAAGTTGCAAAAGTTTTTTTGTGCCAGTAAATGTAAGTTGGTCCTTCTTTTCAAAAACCTACAAACAGCATTCGTGTGAACACAATGCACCAGCTATCTGA
>NW_015711782.1:0-256 GCF_001515625.1 Sinocyclocheilus rhinocerous
CAGGCAGAGAAGCAAACGACATGTAGGGGCCGTGTAAGATCAGAACCCAAAGATTGCAAAATCTAGAGTCATAATACCAAGAGTGTATCCAAATACTCCACCCAGAATTATAGTGTGAAACAAGCAACACTTCACACTGAGTGAACATGAGGTCAGCTATTAAATAGGCCAGTTTTATTAGACTGATGAGAAACACTTGAGAACAATCAGGGTTCAGGTGAGTGTGACGTCTGGTGGTGGAGTTAAGAAGTGACAA
>NW_015711783.1:0-256 GCF_001515625.1 Sinocyclocheilus rhinocerous
CCAAATTTGGTCCGAAACCAGGAAAAATCGAAAAAAATCGAAAAAAATCGAAAAAAATCGAAAAAAAACCGAAAAAATCGACATCACGGCATTTTTATGGGCCTTTTTTTGCTAAAAATTCGAAAATAAGCCAAGGTTTCTTAACGTTTTTCGAAGTGCCAAAAAACGCACCACTATTTGCAAGTCAAATTTTGAAAAACGCGATTTTTGACGAAAAATGCGTTGAAAATAGCCGTACTTTTGCAATTTTTCCCAA
>NW_015711784.1:0-256 GCF_001515625.1 Sinocyclocheilus rhinocerous
CAGCACAGCAGTAATGACTTTATGAACTTCTTTACTTCCAAGATTAATACTATTAGAGATAAAATTCTAAACATGCAGCCGTCAGCCACAGTCTCACATCAGATAGTGCACTATAGGTCCCCCGAGGAACAATTCCACTCATTCTCTGCTATAGGACAGCAGGAATGGTATAAACTTGTCAAATCATCAAAACCTACAACATGTATGTTATACCCTATTCAATCTAAGCTCCTAAAAGAGGTGCTTCCAGAAGTCA
>NW_015711785.1:0-256 GCF_001515625.1 Sinocyclocheilus rhinocerous
CACACACACACATACATACATACATATATATATATATATATATATGTGTGTGGTTTACGGGGACTCTCCATAAGTAATGGTTTTTATACGGACTAAGCTAATGATATATTTTCTATCCCCTAACCCCACTGCAAACTTCTGGCATTAAAAAAAAAAAAACATGTTAACGTTGTAATACACATTTAATACAATAGCACACACATTTTAGCTTCACAATGACCCAACTTTAAGCCAAATCCAAAACACACACACACAC
>NW_015711786.1:0-256 GCF_001515625.1 Sinocyclocheilus rhinocerous
CCAATGGCGATTCAATTGCCAAGGTGTCCGTAGAGGGCTGATTTTGTTATTTTGTAGTGCTTGTTTTGAGTGTTTTAGGCCAATCAGCGACAATGTTAGGCTACTCTTCTTTAATTATACAAAGTGCTTCTCATTACTAAATGAGGTTATTTGTGTTTCCAATATCAAACTTCATTTACATTTACGCACCTCTTTAAAAGTTCAGTAAAACACCATACTCATAAAAGATGTCAAAGATTCATAAAAGACAGACAAA
>NW_015711787.1:0-256 GCF_001515625.1 Sinocyclocheilus rhinocerous
CCAGCGGGACGGGTTGGGCAGTGCGAGGACTCCAAAGTCCTTGACAGTGTCGCCGAACAGCCCAACCTGTGAGATGGGAGCGTCAAGAAAACTAATTTTGTCAACATCTTTCATCTCAGCAAGGTTGTGCCAGAGATGGTGCTCTTGGGCCACTAACGTGAACATCGCCTTCCCGAGGGACTGCGCCGTGACTTTTGTCGCCCGGAGGGCAAAGTCAGTCGCCGAGCGCAGCTCCTGCATCAACCCCGGGTCGGTA
>NW_015711788.1:0-256 GCF_001515625.1 Sinocyclocheilus rhinocerous
CCAGAGAGGGTGAACATGTTGATATTCATGTGGGGGGAAAACATGTAAGCACCATCACCGACAGCAAGTGTAGTTTTACCTTTTTTTTCGTTTTAAAAAGCTTGTTATCTTTGCTGTTTACCTCACGGTACGCTAAGGAGGCTCTCTTTTATTTATTTATTTTTTTATTTGATTCCTCGGTGTTTGCTAAACTTTCTGTAATTTATTAGTCTGTATATAATACTACAGCATGTGGTGTATGCCATGCCTCATCTTA
>NW_015711789.1:0-256 GCF_001515625.1 Sinocyclocheilus rhinocerous
CATGTCAGTCTTATGCACACCCCTTCAAGTAAAGTGTAACCTACAACTTTCACTCCAAAAACTGAAATTAATTAATTTTTTGAAACTTAGAAGCCAAAAATATGTTCCAAAAAGAAATAAAAAACAATATAAATCAGCCCAAAATGTAAAATATATTAGATATAAAATTTAAAAAAAATATTTCGAAAGAAAAGAAAAATAACAACCCCAAAACATAAAATACATTTTGATATATATATATATATATATATTTAGA
>NW_015711790.1:0-256 GCF_001515625.1 Sinocyclocheilus rhinocerous
CTCCGGTCTGCTGCACCAGCAGTGAGTTCTCGTATGACGTCTCTTAAGTGTACGGCAGGTACGTGGTGGTTTCGTACCACAGCCAGTTGAACATGCTCATCTTCGCTTGATCCCAGACTGAGCAAACACAGACGAGGAGAACATTACAAGCCCATAATATGAGTGATCAGCATCACCTAAAGCTGAAGCGTGAGACTGACTGAGTGTAGCATTGATGTGGTCGATGGAGGCCAGCAGGTGCATGTTGGGAAGCGCC
>NW_015711791.1:0-256 GCF_001515625.1 Sinocyclocheilus rhinocerous
CCCACTCAGAATAACAATCTCATTGGTCCTGGCCAGAGGAGCTGCAACCTTTCCAGCGATCTGTAGGTGATGGACATTAGACAATCAAAATATGAAGTCCAGGCCCATCCTACAATACCCATGTACAATTCCAGTGGTGATCTCTATCAAGGTATTCCAAATAACATACGAGAAACGTTCATTCACCTTGGGAAGTGCTTCCAGGACGAGCGCAGTCTTGGCGGCCTCTCCGTACTGCTGGTAGGCCTCTGCCTTC
>NW_015711792.1:0-256 GCF_001515625.1 Sinocyclocheilus rhinocerous
CCCAGTCCCCTTTACCTGGAACAGGTAACAAAGCTGGCACTCTGTGGCGAGACATAGAAGAAGAAAAAAACAGTGCTAATGGCCTGTTGTCAGCATAAAGAGCTAAGGCAGGCCTAGAGCATGCACCTATATTGCAAGATTGGAAAGTCGCTGCAGAGTTATAAGGCGAGTAGTGTAGTCCAAGAAATCTGTTTAGGATGAGGATGGCAAAAAACTTCTGCACTGTGTTACAAGAAAACATCGCTAATTGCAAGAA
>NW_015711793.1:0-256 GCF_001515625.1 Sinocyclocheilus rhinocerous
CCCTACAGTGAGAAACAGAGGAAATATTAGATTACACCTGAATCAATCGGGAAATATTTCAAATTGTTCTAAAATCAAGGTTATTATAGTTAATTAAAACTAAAACCAGAAAAAAAAACATTTTTGTTACGTGAAATAAAGTTAACTATAACAAAATAAAATGCAAAAAAAATAAATAAAAATTAATAAACTTTATTGACATTTATAAACAAAAACAGCAAACTTACTAAAACTTTAAATGGAAAATATAAAAAAA
>NW_015711794.1:0-256 GCF_001515625.1 Sinocyclocheilus rhinocerous
AGTTGTTCAGCACTTAAGCACTAAAAGGTGAAATGACAACTAAATTTATCTGTGTATGTGGCCTTTTTGAAGAGCTCATCAAGAACTATAATTCATTCAAGATTTCATTAGCCAATGAATTGCCTGGGAATTTAACCCATAGTCTTGTCCTTATCAGCACAATGCTCTACTAGTTCAGCAAAAGGAATGAGTTGTTTCGGCCCTAGTTTTGTCAGATCTAGACAGAAAGTGGGGGCAGAACATAAAGACAGCATCA
>NW_015711795.1:0-256 GCF_001515625.1 Sinocyclocheilus rhinocerous
GTAACCTATTACATTTCCAAAGTAACCTTCCCAACACTGGTCATGAGCTGCACTAAGGTTTTTGTTTTAATCATTTGTGTAAATCTCATCCGAGAAAAGGAAAAGTGAGATCCAGGTTTTAGCAGGGTTCCCACGCTTCTTGAAAGTACTTGAATTAAATTTGAAATAAAGTTTATGGCACCATTTCAAAAATTCTCCTATATGTTCTGTTAAAGACAACGAAGCGGCACTAATGATTGGGGTGGAGATGGGGTAG
>NW_015711796.1:0-256 GCF_001515625.1 Sinocyclocheilus rhinocerous
CCTCCAAACCACAGCACATTAAAGTTTTTTGCTTACTGTCAAGCTACAACCCTGAACTGAATGATCTTAAATGTGATTGCTAGAATTGAAACAAAACATCAGATATGCTGTTTGCTTAGCTTTCCTCCCAGTTGAGGTCAGCAGTGCCTTCCACTGCAGGACCAGATATGCTCAACTAGATATGAAGACATACATTTGGTTGACCCTGATTGAAACTAGGCTTGATATTCTGCAGTTTGGAGTTTTGAATTCCCAG
>NW_015711797.1:0-256 GCF_001515625.1 Sinocyclocheilus rhinocerous
CCTTCTGGCAGGTACATTATTTGTTGAGTTTACGGATGATTCTTTAACCATAAAACAACACAATGCAAAGCCTAATAATAATATAAGTCAATACGGAAAATTCCATCACATTAACTGCATTGAGTTTCAAACCAACTGACATTACACTGTTTTCTGAAATCCAGAAGACATTTTATTGTCTTTCAGTAACGCGTTTATTATTCTTGTGCAACAATGCTAGATGTCTATGAAGAGGAGGCTTTGCTGAAGTATCTGA
>NW_015711798.1:0-256 GCF_001515625.1 Sinocyclocheilus rhinocerous
TCCAGAGTCTCGTCACTTCACAGCTGATCGTCCAGAGTCTCGTCATGTCATAGCTGTCATCCTGAGCCACGCAGACTCGGTGTTCGCAAACGACACTGTTTCAACGTTCTCAAGCCTGCCGGCCGCTACTCACTCCAGTTCCCCAGGCACCGCACCGTCAGTCTTGGAGATAGACGATGTACTCTCTGTCCTGCCAGTTACGGCTACGGCTATTCTCTGTGTTTGGGCCGCACACACCACCGTAGTTTCCCCAGAG
>NW_015711799.1:0-256 GCF_001515625.1 Sinocyclocheilus rhinocerous
GGAACATGCTTATGTTCAACAGGTGCTGATGGGAGCACTTTAGGCGTTGGTAGTAGCTCAGTCGCCAAATCAACCTGCTGGGGAAGCTCCACTCCTTGCAACAAGGTGTTCCGATCAGTTCTTTTCTGTCGGTCTAAAAGCCTGGGAAAGAAAAACAAGCATTTTTAGCCTATAGCACAACTGCTTTTAAAATTACAACTTTATCCTACAATACTCTCACATGAAGCATTATTTAATGTATATATTAAATATTGCA
>NW_015711800.1:0-256 GCF_001515625.1 Sinocyclocheilus rhinocerous
CTAAATAAAAGAATGGAAAACGGAATGAACCATACCTTGGCTGTTTAACGTCAGGTGCGCCAGACCTTGAAGGAAAGAACAGAAACAAAAGAAAGAAATGAAAAAAGAAGAAGGTCATAAAAAGGCACGGGAAGAAAGCAAGTATTGTCACAAGGTTGGACTGCAGTTTGTGACAGACATCCCGGGGCACGCTCGGATGTCAAAGATCAACTCAAAGCAAGAAGGGGAAAGAAAGAAGAGAGAGAAAATAAAGGCT
>NW_015711801.1:0-256 GCF_001515625.1 Sinocyclocheilus rhinocerous
AGAAACCTGATCGGAAGACAAGGAACACTGCTCCAGAGGATGTCCGACACACTGGCTGTTTGCGCTGAGCCTAAAGGAACTCTGAACAGTCTCCTCTCTTATCTTTTCAGACTGTTCGAGCAGATGGTTGTAGGGCTCTGCCACTAGTCTCTGACTCACACGGCTGGGGACAAATGGCTGGCGGCTCACCGCATCGGCGACTACATTTTTTGCACCAGGTATATACTTGATGTCGAAGGTGTACGGGGCCAACTTA
>NW_015711802.1:0-256 GCF_001515625.1 Sinocyclocheilus rhinocerous
AACACACATTCCTTTGACGTGATGTTTCAAACACTCTTTCAGCGCTCTCTTTATATTTTAGCTGTGTTTTTAGCGGTTGTGTAATGACTCTGTGATTGTATCTCAGCCGTCGTCTGACAGTTCATTATTACACAAACTCTCTGCAATACTGTGGAGATGAAATCACTGAAATATGTGTCCCTGGACCTCAAAAGCAGTAATAAGTCGCATGGATATATTTGTAGCAATAGCCAACAATACACTGTATGGGTCAAAA
>NW_015711803.1:0-256 GCF_001515625.1 Sinocyclocheilus rhinocerous
TAAAATATTTTGGCAAACAAAAGCATAGAATATGTCACATATCACTGTTTTTCATCTCGGACCATAAAAAACGCTTTTGTAACTTGATTTGCCAGTTTTTAAAAATTCAATTTTTATATAGGTTATTTTTAAAGTAATGAATTCCACTGAAACATTAAAATTCCCACTCCACATAAAATCAAATCAAACTAAATTAGCCTATTTGGAAAAAAAGTTTAATGAAAATAGCCTGTAGGCTGTTAACGGCAATGCAGCA
>NW_015711804.1:0-256 GCF_001515625.1 Sinocyclocheilus rhinocerous
CTCCCTGGCCGATTCCTCTGAGGAAGGATCTGCTTTCTCAGAGACAGGGCACCCTTTGGCACCAGCGTCCAGACCTGTGGAAACTCCATGTGCGGTCCCTGGACGAGACGAGGAGGTTCTAAGTGACCTACCCCAGGAGGTATCTCTCACTATTGCTTCAGCGCCTGCTTCGACTACGGGACAGGCCTATGCGTTGAGGTGGAACCTGTTTGTCGAATGGTGTTCCTCCCACCAGGAGGACCCCCGGAGATGTTCG
>NW_015711805.1:0-256 GCF_001515625.1 Sinocyclocheilus rhinocerous
CTCCTTTCGAGCCGCAACAGTCCATTGACCTTCATTCCCTGACGCTAAAACCGCTCAGCTACTGGCGTTAGCAGTATATTGAGAATATACATTGAGTGTTCCGCCCCATTCAGGCTGTCGGATCAGCTTTTTATATGCTTCGGTGACCGCACCAGAAGGTCTCCAGTCACGAAGCAGAGACTTTTCAAATGGATAATTGACGCTATCAAGATAGCGTACTCTTCTTTGGGCCTTCAATGCCCCATGGGAGTAAGAG
>NW_015711806.1:0-256 GCF_001515625.1 Sinocyclocheilus rhinocerous
CTCGATTCCTGGTTCCAACACAGTAGCAGTAGCCGAAGCGTGACAATATGTTCCATATACAGTGACAGGATTCATTGTGATTTTAACAGAACAGCATTTTCCGGTTCTTTGGATTACTGCTGTGTTTTATGTTCTGGCTGGTTTTGTGCAGCCGGTTCTTTTTCTGGGCCGTGTTGGAAAACTGCCACTGTTCTCTTTGAAACCTGTTAAAGTTAGCAACTACAATGTAAACAACATTAAGTAACAAGTTTATTTA
>NW_015711807.1:0-256 GCF_001515625.1 Sinocyclocheilus rhinocerous
TTCTCCCAAAGTTAATATACAGCCTATTAAAATAATGCTGTAAATTAGAATCTGAAAAGAACGAAGCTTTAAATAAATATTTTAACGTGCGTGAATAAATCCAATCACCCACCTTAACAAAGTTAAGTTTCACTTTCTATAGTCCTTGACCGACAGAGAAGCATCTTGGCGGCAGGGATGTAAATCTTTAAAGGGGTCATATGATGCGATTTATTTTTCCTTTCTCTTTGGAGTGTTACAAGCTCTTGCTGCATAA
>NW_015711808.1:0-256 GCF_001515625.1 Sinocyclocheilus rhinocerous
AATTAAGTTTGGCCTCATTTTAAGGAAGGACCTTGGCAGTTTATTGTTTACCTGAAAAAGGTTCAAGTGAAACAAATGATATAAACGTTTAGTTTATGAAAACATTTTAATACTGTTACGACCCTTCTTTGGTTGTTAAGCATCTAGGGACTGAGAAGGGGAACATTGGACCAGTTCGGACCATTGCCAGCATAACACTCCATGTGTGAATGAGAGCAGTGTTGGGGAAAGTTACTTTTAAAAGTAATGCATTACA
>NW_015711809.1:0-256 GCF_001515625.1 Sinocyclocheilus rhinocerous
GTTGCAGTGGTAGCTGAGACCACTGAGCTGTGGAAAGCACAATTCATCACCCGTAGCCTGAGAGGATATTCTTAAGAGGTTAATCCAGAGGAGAGCAGAGAGGCAATGTTTGACCTCTCGCAGAGCATATAGTCTGTTGGAAGACAGCCAATATGCCAGCAGCGGCCTTCAGACTTCACAGAGGCAGGAGTGGGCTTCAGTCACCATTTGCCTTTTGGCGCTTTTCCACTGCATGGTACGGCTCGGTACGGTTCAC
>NW_015711810.1:0-256 GCF_001515625.1 Sinocyclocheilus rhinocerous
CATTAAAGAAAACACAAAGAGAGACACAGAGAGAGAGAAAACACGCACACGAAGCTCACGGAATGCTCGCCAACGTCGATGGCTGGACAGCAGTAGCTTCTCAACCAGTGCGAGTCAATCTCAAAGAGCGTGGAAGTCACTGTGGCGGACCCGTGATGGGGTAGGGAGAGGCTCTGGACACAAGTGCGACTTCCGCCTTATATTCAGTCCGGAGCGTCCTTACTCAACAAGCTGCAGGTGTGTGTGGGCGGAGCTC
>NW_015711811.1:0-256 GCF_001515625.1 Sinocyclocheilus rhinocerous
ATCATGTGACACTGAAGACTGGAGTAATGATGCTGAAAATTCATAAAAAATGCACAATTGCCATCACAGGAATACATAACATTTCAAAAATAGATTAAACTAGAAATCAGTTATTTTAAATGTAATAATATTTCACTACATTACTTTAGGACGCACATGCAACAATACATAAGGGCACTGTGAAATAAAGTGTTACCAAAAAAGTGTTACCCAGATGCTGTGTTACGAACATACAGCACATTACCACAATATGACA
>NW_015711812.1:0-256 GCF_001515625.1 Sinocyclocheilus rhinocerous
TGATGAAGTCTGGGTCATGAATGAACTGATGGAGAATCTGGAGAATGGTGTTCCACCTATTCAGCTTTGCCTGCATATGCGGGACTTTCAAGCAGGGAAGTCCATCGCCTCCAACATTATCGATGAAGGAATAATGGGCAGTCGTAAAATCATTGTGGTCGTGTCTCAACACTTCATTGATAGTGCCTGGTGTCGATTTGAGTTTGAATTAGCTCAGTCTCGCTTTATGATGGAGCGCAATGCCAACATCATCATC
>NW_015711813.1:0-256 GCF_001515625.1 Sinocyclocheilus rhinocerous
GGATGGGCATCCCGAGGTAACTAGGAATTACACAAGCTTCAGTCTAGATCCAGCACTTACAAAGACCTGAGATGACCGAACACCTGAGAAGAGATGACGCCAACCCTGAACCAACATACAAAACTACAAAATTTTGCTATAAGTTTAATCGCAACAAATTACTATTGCTGCTAATAGTGCTCACTGTCTGTTTGATTACATGTCATTAACGGCATGATTTTTACTGTACATTTCTGCCATATGGACATCACCTTGA
>NW_015711814.1:0-256 GCF_001515625.1 Sinocyclocheilus rhinocerous
CAGCAGCACTGAAACTGACATGAACAAAACAAGATGATCATGTTCTCCAGCATTGTTTGAGATTATCCGAAAAGCATCTTGAACCTTAAGGGAAGCGGGGGTTAAGGGGGAGAAAATAGTTCTTATGATCAACTTTGTATATATTTTAATATCTGTGGTCTCTTGCATTTGATATCATTTTAAGGGTCTGGCGTGATGCTTTCCCCTTGAGTGCACTGAGCATATCCAGTTCTACAGTTGGATATCCGTCATCTGA
>NW_015711815.1:0-256 GCF_001515625.1 Sinocyclocheilus rhinocerous
CAGCAGCACTGAAACTGACATGAACAAAACAAGATGATCATGTTCCCCAGCATTGTTTGAGATTATCCGAAAAGCATCTTGAACCTTAAGGGAAGCGGGGGTTAGGGGGGAGAAAATAGTTCTTATGATCAACTTTGTATATATTTTAATATCTGTGGTCTCTTGCATTTGATATCAATTTAAGGGTCTGGCGTGATGCTTTCCTCTTGAATGCACTGAGCATATCCAGTTCTACAGTTGGATATCCGTCATCTGA
>NW_015711816.1:0-256 GCF_001515625.1 Sinocyclocheilus rhinocerous
CTTGAGCATGAAGCAAGCTGAAAAAAGGGTGGCAAACCAAACACAGCAGAATGCGATGTGGCAGAAATGTTCTCATCTCTTACTCTCTTGCTCTCTTTTCAGACTGGTCGGGTGTTGAGCTCAGACTGAACTCGAAGGAAACGGGTCAGATGCTAATTAGCACAGAGGTGAAGTTCTACAACTGCAGCGTGCACCAGCTGTGAGTATACATACACTTCATTTAACTCCTTTCCAGAGCTAAGAAAAATTGCATGTG
>NW_015711817.1:0-256 GCF_001515625.1 Sinocyclocheilus rhinocerous
ATATAACAAAGAGTGAAAAATTTAAGGGTTCTGAATACTTTCCGTACCCACTGTATATATATAATATTTAGAAATAAAAACTTGTTTGTCATGCAGAATCACAAAACATCCCCCATGTTTTCAGATATCTTTCTAAAAATAAACATTGCCATCAAACTTTGGGGAAAAAAGTACAGAAATAAACAGTTTGCCAAAAAGAACCATAAAATGTCTACATTTTCAGATAGCTATATAAAAACAAATTGACAAACATTTG
>NW_015711818.1:0-256 GCF_001515625.1 Sinocyclocheilus rhinocerous
TTTTGGAGGCGTGTAAAGCCATGTGCGGAAACTCCCGAAAGATGAGAGAGCATGAGGTGAAGCCTGCAAAACGAAACAAGTTAGCAGACTTCAAGTACCGGACTGAGAATAACAAGAGTTATTCATAGACACCAGCCGAGTCCCTGCTCTGGAACACCAGGAAGTCATTTATTATTATTGCATTAATATAATATAATGTAATGTAGTGTAATATAATATAAAATGATATCCCAGCATTCTGCAAAACTTCCCCATA
>NW_015711819.1:0-256 GCF_001515625.1 Sinocyclocheilus rhinocerous
ACAATGTATGCAGTATAATAAGTATACAGGCTTCCATAGTTTTGTAAATATACACTGAAAAAGTTGAGGAAACTGTGAATTTAATGTAATATTTAATAGCAATTTCACTTAAAATGTCCCCTAAACATGTACATATTGACATGCTTCAATAATATCTATGCAATGTGAAGAGTACACTTTTTTTTGTCAGCCTGTCCTATTTTTACTTATCCTATTTAGTTTTAACAAGCATCTGCAAAATTAGAAAGAAAAAAAA
>NW_015711820.1:0-256 GCF_001515625.1 Sinocyclocheilus rhinocerous
AGCGTTCACTATTTTGCCTCTTTTGCAGCAGTGGACAGGTTTGCTCTAGCTTGTTGTTGAGGGTGATTGGCAGACGGACTCACTAAAGCGTGTAAAGGTCCTACTGGCTGAGTACAAACCAAATAAATAGATGACTGCCGTTCGCACAGACATTTAGTTTATGAGCATTCAAGACTGCAGAACAACAATCTCATTGACGTAATGAAGACTATTCTTCTGTGGTTCACTGGAAGAGACTGGATTTAAAGGAGTCATC
>NW_015711821.1:0-256 GCF_001515625.1 Sinocyclocheilus rhinocerous
AATAAGACAAGCAGAGAGATGCTTGTGTAAATCACACACATACACGGTCTTGCTCTGTTTGACGTCCCTCCCATTGCATAATAAAAGCAAGAGCACAAATGGAGCGGAATTGAGCATGAACTGAGCAAAAGATGTCGCTCTGAGAAAACAATTCAGCTTTAGATCTTTTTGAAGCCCTTTACACAACACACACACACAACATGAGTTATCTGTCTTATATTTTAATCTGAAGTACAGTATGTTCAAATAGGCTAAA
>NW_015711822.1:0-256 GCF_001515625.1 Sinocyclocheilus rhinocerous
TTCTTTGATTTCTTGATTCCTTTGTTTGCTGCTGTGACTTTAAGATCTGCCCCTGCTGCACATGGTGCAGATCTGATTCGCATCTCATTTTCTCACAACTCTTTAACTTCATTTAAGATGTTATTTTACTCATTTAAGACTGCACTTATGAGGAAACTCATACTCAAGACAAACGAGAATGCGCTGTCTGTGAATGTCATGTTCTGTCATAGAACATTTTTTGATGTAAAGTCGGCAACACCAAAGCTCCAAAAAT
>NW_015711823.1:0-256 GCF_001515625.1 Sinocyclocheilus rhinocerous
TTCTCTGAATCTTTAAAGTCTCTCCGCGAGCGATCGTACAGGTGCAGATATATTTGTGCCAGCTGAGCTATTCGACACTCCAGTGTCTTCATGTTGCTAGTGACTAGGAGATGTTGTTCTCCTGTCAGACCTCCATAGAATGAGAAACGAACCAGGGGGAAAAAATTGCATGTCAAAGAAGGTGGCGTTTCAGAACACACCCACCGATTGTGTAACCGCCACGGACCAATGGAAGCTCAAAGGTGTTTAGGAGCCA
>NW_015711824.1:0-256 GCF_001515625.1 Sinocyclocheilus rhinocerous
ATATTCTGCAGATGAACTGCTACCTGTAAATAGGCTACAGGAAAATCTGTAATCTGGAATTCAGGTGAATAATACGCAATGATTCATATCTGATTTACAGTGTCTGCAAATCAAACAGCTATCATCCCTCGCTATTGCTGAGGAGCTGGTTAAGACTCAGTGTGTTCCGTATTTAGAGTCGTGACAGTGTAGAGTACACCATGTTCTTACATTACATCATCAGTAGTTCATGCCCCGGACCGCACATTTGTCCTAA
>NW_015711825.1:0-256 GCF_001515625.1 Sinocyclocheilus rhinocerous
CGTTTTGTGCTAGAATAGTTTGCTGCAAATACTTTACATGTTCTCAATTCAGTTGAAGGGTGAGTTACAGTAATTTGGCAGTCTCTATACCATGGTAAGACCTGCGTTTACATAATTTCATGGTATATTGTAATGTAAAATGCCTGTGTTTATTGCAACAGCCATCTGTCTCCTTCCTTCTGATGGGTCTCTGATCTGTCTCATGGTTACCGAGTCATTGATTGCTTCTTCTTCTTTGTACTCTATCCTGCTCTAT
>NW_015711826.1:0-256 GCF_001515625.1 Sinocyclocheilus rhinocerous
CCGGGATTTGCATTAGCGTGTAGTGCGGCGAAAGAGAGTTACACTCTAACACGCCGCACATGACCATAATGTGCAAATGAGGCGGCCCTGGCACCTGCTGCAGATTTGCATGGATTCAGGGAAAGCACAGGCTGCAAATAGGGAACCAGATAAGAGAATGATGTTGACTTTATTATTTCAATATGTTCGGACAATAAGGCTTTATTGGACGTGAGGGCGGGGCTGTTATGAGGAACTATGGGAATTTCTCTTCCCA
>NW_015711827.1:0-256 GCF_001515625.1 Sinocyclocheilus rhinocerous
AAGATTCTCGAGGCGGTAAACTAATTAATTAATAAGGGGGAAAAAAAGTAGATCAAGAATCATTCTGGAATCGGATCGTGACTCTCAGAATCGGAATCGCTTCGGATCGTGAGGTGACTAAAGATTCCCACCAGTAGATGTCCAGTATATGGCAGCAGAGGATCACCCATTAGTTCAGTTGCCATTTCAACTCCCTAGTTTTTCTCACGTTTTGCTTTTGGATTTATTATAAAATGACTATGAAGTATAGCAAGTG
>NW_015711828.1:0-256 GCF_001515625.1 Sinocyclocheilus rhinocerous
CGTTTTTTCATTCATGCTTCAGACACCGGTCACGCTGGAGGCGTTGCCCTAGCGCCCTCTAGAGGACGCAGCGTTGAGTTCCCGTTTGTGTGAGTGTGTGTGTGTGTGCTGTGATACATTCATTTCAAGATTCGTTCACTAACAATGAATGAATGAATGAATGAATAAATGCATAAATAAATGCATAAATAAATAAATAAATAAATACTGACCCCGACTTTTAAAGGTTTGTTTGTAGATGCCATTTGAGATTTTA
>NW_015711829.1:0-256 GCF_001515625.1 Sinocyclocheilus rhinocerous
CGGTCTCGTCTGACCGATACCCGATCCGGCAGAAAATGACAGTATCGGAGCTGATACCAACACTGAGTATCGGATCGATGCATCCCTAATTCTAACTGCAGGAAAATAAGGTCTGGAATTACATGAAGACAAAAAAAACATCATAGAATTTTTGTTTTTAGGTGAACTAACTATCCCATTCGAGTCTAAGCTGGGTCAAAATTACAGCAACAGTATGGAGAACCCATAAACCAATACTCTGATCTGAAGAACAATC
>NW_015711830.1:0-256 GCF_001515625.1 Sinocyclocheilus rhinocerous
CCGATACCGATACCAGTATCGGTATCGGTGCATCCCTAGCTAAAAATAATACGCATTAAAAGTTCGTTGAGCCAATGGGGTCACTCGGGGTCCTAAGCAGACCCAATTTCGAGGGGGTACTCGATTTCTTATGACCGGTGTCATGACCGGCTGCCTGGGCTGTGGAGGGAAGGCTGCCGTCCGTGAGGAAGCGGAGGAGTCGCCACTGTTCGCCTTACTGTGCGTTCACACCGCCGGCGGCGAGAGCGTCAAAAGA
>NW_015711831.1:0-256 GCF_001515625.1 Sinocyclocheilus rhinocerous
CTTGCATTTCGCAATTCTGACTTTTTTTTTCTTCTCAGAACTGAGCTTGTCGCAATTGTGACTTTACATATCACATTTTAAATTTTTTCTCACAATTCTGAGCTTACATTTTGCTATTTCGACAATTTTTTTTTTTAATTGCGAGCTTATATGTGAATTGCGAGTTTACATTTTGCTCTTCTGCTTTTTTTCTCCAAATTGCGAGTTTGTTGGAATTGTTTTTTCAAAATTCTGAGCTTACATTTTGCATTTTTTC
>NW_015711832.1:0-256 GCF_001515625.1 Sinocyclocheilus rhinocerous
CTTGCATTTCGCAATTCTGACTTTTTTTTTCTTCTCAGAACTGAGTTTGTCGCAATTGTGACTTTACATATCACATTTTAAATTTTTTCTCACAATTCTGAGCTTACATTTTGCTATTTCGACCATTTTTTTTTAAAATTGCGAGCTTATATGTGAATTGCGAGTTTACATTTTGCTATTCTGCTTTTTTTCTCCAAATTGCGAGTTTGTCGGAATTGTTTTTTCAAAATTCTGAGCTTACATTTTGCATTTTTTC
>NW_015711833.1:0-256 GCF_001515625.1 Sinocyclocheilus rhinocerous
CTTACTTGTGACTTGCAAAACAATGACTTGGTCCCACCTCTGGGTTATAGTATATAGATCAGTGGACCTGTGGAGACTGGAAGGCTTAGTGGAAATCAATGCATCCCACACATTCCAGACATCCATGTCTTCATTACTCAGCAAAAATGTCCTCACAGTGAAAAAGATGTGCTAATAAGATTATTTGTTAATACGATGAGCAAATGTATATTTTTTTAGTTCCCTTTCAGTCGGTCACTCTCGACGTCACGTCGGA
>NW_015711834.1:0-256 GCF_001515625.1 Sinocyclocheilus rhinocerous
AATATAATATATGAACAACATGTAATATATAAATACAAATAATATAAAAATTATTCAAGTAGAATGAAATTCCGAGTGTCTATTTACTCTAAGTGCAAGCAGCCCAATTTGTTTACAAGCTCTTTACAGTAACTCCGCCCACCAATGCCTGGCTGCGATAACAGCTCTTCACAAGATGTCTGCTTATCTGCAGTATCGGTGGTAAAACGCAAAGTAACTGATGCCATCGACCTGTGTTTGAAGCCGCCTTTTGCCA
>NW_015711835.1:0-256 GCF_001515625.1 Sinocyclocheilus rhinocerous
AAACAAGGTTATAAAATTGTAAATATTGTCAAATTGTTTAAAAAAGTCCAAATAATAGTACAACTAATGCACAAACTATAATATTTATACAAAAAAATCTTGTTTCCTTTTAAATAAAAAGGAAAAATTTTAATAAAATAATAATAATATCAGCAGTTTAAAATACAATAAAAAGAGGTTATAAAAATTTTAAATATTGCCAAAGTGTTTAAAAAAAAGTCAAAATAATAGTACAACAAATGCACAAACTATAATA
>NW_015711836.1:0-256 GCF_001515625.1 Sinocyclocheilus rhinocerous
TAACATCGGCCTAAATATAGGCTACAGTATGTTCAGTGAAGGGGGTTTGATAAGTCAGTCTCTCCTCACCTTATACTTATACCAACAATCGGTTTTGCTGTACTTAAGCTAAACAGCTGAACTCGGTAGAGTGCACACTATAGACCAATTATCAGCCTACGTCACACAGACGTCATGACGCAGGTTCAACTGCGCATGTCGGTTGCAAAAGACAACAGCGGGAAATTGTCGTGTTGTGCAGTGGGATGCCAGAATC
>NW_015711837.1:0-256 GCF_001515625.1 Sinocyclocheilus rhinocerous
ACAAATTAAGACCTATGTCTATATCAAAACCACATCTGGAGTGTTGTTAAACCCACTGTCTTGTAACATCCTCAAGACCGGTTGAGAATTATCGCTCGCCAGAAAATCTCCATTAATTATTGAACGAGATCTGCTGCATTTTGGTGCAAAATATGCACATTAATTATGCATTAAATTTTGATAAGCAGTTTCTCCATGGCTCATTGGAAAAAAATTCAATGCTACAGATTTTGGGTCAATGTGTTTCACTTTTCCA
>NW_015711838.1:0-256 GCF_001515625.1 Sinocyclocheilus rhinocerous
TAAGAAAATTAGTTGGTATTGTATGTTTTTTCAGATACCTGAAGACATTCATAAACAGAGGAAGCAGAGCGCTGGCCATCTGAGACATGCCTTAGCAACAAACCCATCCGCAGGGAAGTTTGAGGAGCAATATGTTGCATGCTTCCCAGGGATCGAGGAGCACAAAAACCATCCTGTGGTAGGAGAGGTCAGTCGCAATTTTTTTTGAGAGGTCAGCAATCAGGGCTCTAGACTCATTCTTCCCTCTGGTCGCTCT
>NW_015711839.1:0-256 GCF_001515625.1 Sinocyclocheilus rhinocerous
TAAAAGCGTCTGCTAAATGACTAAAAAAAAAAATTATTAAATAAATATGATAACTCATTTTTAATGACTGCTGTGTAAACACAAAAGTGTAAAAACGTTTAATTTGCTTCATTGTGTATAATTGGAACTTGCTTTTTGTGTCTTATTGAACATTGTCTAAAATGAAATATGTTTCCTACATTTTAACATAAGTTTTAAAAAGACAATTGTTTTATCTCACAGAATGAGTCTTTTTATTCAGGCAGTGCTAGATTGC
>NW_015711840.1:0-256 GCF_001515625.1 Sinocyclocheilus rhinocerous
TAATTTCCCTATTTTAAAAACAAAGCCTTACAAGGTAACAAAATAGAAAATTAAAAAAGAATGGACGATATTTAGGTCAAAGTGGGCGAAGGTAATCAAAAATTAAGAACAAAGATACTTATTACAAATACACATAAAACAAACAGTGCTTTATTTTTCAGATACAGTAGGTGTGTTTAGCAGTAGCATTCAAGAAACTGAATGAATAAATATAAAAATAAAACACTATACACATGCATTGATTCTTATTAAAGCA
>NW_015711841.1:0-256 GCF_001515625.1 Sinocyclocheilus rhinocerous
AAAGGTCAAGCCGGCACTTCGGTCGTCGTCGACTCAGATGATAAACAAACTCATCATTCAGTGCTCATTCGTTCAAGCCCTTCCACAGCCCCGTTGCTCAGGTGCACTGTGGGAAGAGACAGGCTGCGGAAAAGCTTCAAAATGACAGTTGCACAGATGGACATATAAGGCAACAACACTGCACATATTTCACAGGACTGAGGTGGAAACTGTGAGATACGGGGCCCTTCTGGGGTCTGTGAGGGCAGCGTTAGCA
>NW_015711842.1:0-256 GCF_001515625.1 Sinocyclocheilus rhinocerous
TAAGAACTACTGTATACAGGTTCATAATTAATGTGAATAATACATCATGTATAATTCATTCTAAAGTGAAGGTCATGGTACCGCACTAGTAGTGACTGAAGTATTACCAAATTATTCAGAAGGAATTACTAATTATTTGGATCCGTATTCTAAAGTGAAGATCATGATGACTCCCTAGTAATGACTGAAATCATTGTAAGCTTTGAGGTTTTTGTAAGATTCTGGTTAGTAATTCATTTTGCTAGATTTGGTAACA
>NW_015711843.1:0-256 GCF_001515625.1 Sinocyclocheilus rhinocerous
TACACCTCCCCTATCAGCTCCTGATAAACAGACAGAGCATTGCAGCTGGCCTCTGAAGTGAGAATGCACCCATAGATAGTGCCATGAATAAAACACCACAGAAGGACATGCACATACCATTCACCTAGAGATACTATGAGTAAATGCCTGCAGCAAATGGCTTTATGTACTTTATTGTTGTTCTGAATACTGAACAACATACATTTGAATACATTTGCAAAGATACTGTAAAAAATTATTCTCAGTTCAAATAAAT
>NW_015711844.1:0-256 GCF_001515625.1 Sinocyclocheilus rhinocerous
CAGGAATAAATTACATTTTAAAATATATTCAATTTGAAAACAGTTATTTTAAATTGTAATATCTGACAATATTTATATTCTTACCGTATCTGTGATCAAATAAATGCAGCCTTGGTGAGCATAAAATACTTCTTTTAAATCCAAAACTTTGAATGGTTTGAATGAAACATACATTAAAAAATATACTAAACAATACATTAGAATGTTATGTATTATGTATTAATTTTGCTGTATATTATCTTTGAACTTGCACATT
>NW_015711845.1:0-256 GCF_001515625.1 Sinocyclocheilus rhinocerous
TACCTGCTGAGAAACGACCCCGATAGAGCTCTGGACGATCTAAACTTCATCGTTAAGAACAACAAGAAGCATGCAGGTGTGTGCATGAAGTCCACTTACATAACCAGACAGCAGAAAGACAAGATACTGATGCAATACTAGTGTATGCTATCTGACCTCTGTATTGGACAAGACAGAACCTGTACGGGTAAAGGGCACTTAACAAAACAAGACTGTCATATTCTGAAATAAAAATGTTGGATGTGCTAATATAGAC
>NW_015711846.1:0-256 GCF_001515625.1 Sinocyclocheilus rhinocerous
TACAGCAGATCCTGCCTGCACACTGCAACCGAGTGCTGCTGTGATATATCCTTCTCATTTCATCGACTGCATGCTCACATGTTCACAATAACAAGAATAGGTTTAACCGTGCACATACGATAAATGTAAATATAGACAATCAATGCAACTTACGCAGTCAACGCGATCAATAAATTCTGTATTTGGCAGGCATAAAACTAATGATTCCGGCGCTTTCATAGTTTTCCTCCCAGCATCTAACTTGTAGCCTAACATT
>NW_015711847.1:0-256 GCF_001515625.1 Sinocyclocheilus rhinocerous
TACTGCTCACCCCACCCTTCTCTTCCGTGGGACGTGTCCATACTCAGACAGCCCACAACAAACTGGCTGCATGTTTTCTTTTCAGCTTTGCTGAGCTTGCAGACACGCCAGAAACCTAACTTAATGCAAAACAAGCTGAAAAAGTAAAACTTTCATCCAATGTCCACTTTAACAACTCTAATTTGAATCCGAAAAGTGGGACTGATTATCAATTGGATAACTGCTAGTTGGTCAGACTAGTTTTTCATAGTCAACT
>NW_015711848.1:0-256 GCF_001515625.1 Sinocyclocheilus rhinocerous
TACTGAGGTAAACATCTCACTAGCCAACATGCACTACCTATGTTACTTTCTATGTTTTGGAATGAAAAGCATATCCAATGTAAAAAAAAATAATAAAATAAAATAAATAATAATAAAAAAGATTAGTGGAAAAATTGGCGTTACATTCTAGCATGGAGTCAAGCGGAGAGAGAGTGACATCAGCTGAAAAAGAGCATTTGATAAATGCTTGCAAAGACAAACATTTCCTTCTTTGTATAATCATTCACTGATGCAT
>NW_015711849.1:0-256 GCF_001515625.1 Sinocyclocheilus rhinocerous
GTGGCTCACTTCTCAAATATCTGTACAATAGTAAAACAAAACAAATTAAAAAATAAAATTAAAAATAGTATAAAAAATTATATATTTTTTAAAGCTGTACATATATAAAAGCGTGTTTTACATGCTGTCAATACATCTACTTACAAATTATCTTACATTTAATAAAAAAAAAAAAATCAGAGATTTCAGGTAAATAAACAAATACAATTAGAGTACATACTGTACAATGCAGCAAAATTGTTTTGTGATCAGCTTC
>NW_015711850.1:0-256 GCF_001515625.1 Sinocyclocheilus rhinocerous
TACTGTAAAACATAATTTTATTTTTTGGTTTATTAGATTTTTTGGTCAATACTTTAAAAGGGCGACACAAACGTTATATAATGACTGTAATAGTTCAGTTAAACTTCCATGGGGAACAACTCATCGATTTAGCATTTCCCGAGGCACAAAACAGGAAGATCCGGCAGCTCCTTTTCTATTTATTTTAGTTATGCAAACGATGGCTTTACATATGCACAGAGTTGGGCAAGTTACTTCCAAAATGTAATACATTATA
>NW_015711851.1:0-256 GCF_001515625.1 Sinocyclocheilus rhinocerous
ATTTTTATTTAGCCTAAATGTAGCCTACTCAAATATTGGAAATTTATTTTCTTGCCCCTGAAATGCATTTTCAAATATAATTTGGTATATGAAGGTTGAAACTAAATAGATTTGAATATATATTTTAGCTTCACTGTTTACAACATATTTTTTTTATATATTTATAATATTTTTCAGACCAGAAAATAAATAAATAATTAAATAGACAGACAGACAGATAGACATACAGATAGATAGATAGATAGATAGATAGATA
>NW_015711852.1:0-256 GCF_001515625.1 Sinocyclocheilus rhinocerous
GCGACTGAGTGGAGCGCACGTCCATAGAGCGGAAAACGTAGCGGAACGTCACACCGCTCCGCTTCGCTCACATGCTCTGATATGAACGCAATAAGTCAAAAATGTTCTCCAGTGCAAGATTCTTAAAACAAGATACGTTTATTTGAGACGCACGATGGCATGAGATAAGACGCCTTGTTTTCTGAAAAAAAAAAACCTGTTTAAAATAGAGACTTTATAATCTCAATTAAATGTTTCTTGATTTAAGGACAAAAAT
>NW_015711853.1:0-256 GCF_001515625.1 Sinocyclocheilus rhinocerous
TATTTGTGTGAACTTTTTATACAACAAAATAAGGACAATTATGCCTCTAAATGACTTAATACTTGTTCCTAAATTGAGTTGCTCTCCATGCTTGGGGTAATAAAAGATACAGTGCAAATGAAATATAAAGCTAAATGATTTCCATTGTGACAGTGATTTTATTTATAAGAGGTGTTTTCTTGCTGTGCAAAATCAATGTATATATTAGTTATGAAGCTCTGTACATATACAGCAATTCCCACTTTGTATCTTTTAT
>NW_015711854.1:0-256 GCF_001515625.1 Sinocyclocheilus rhinocerous
TATTTGTATTCTCCCTGTCTAATTACACATATGCTTCACTTTAGATCTATTACAGTAAGTTAAACGGTTGCAACAGTGACTGGAGTATAATAGTGCTGGATTCTGTAGCCCTCTTTTGCATTGCATATAGACTGTCTACCCAGCTCTTTGTTTATCATGTGGCTGTGTAAACTCTCTGTGGTCATTTGCTCCATGCCACCCCTCCCTCCTTCATTGTTTCCCCAGGCCGCTAAGTGAGTGCTGATTCTCTCTTCTA
>NW_015711855.1:0-256 GCF_001515625.1 Sinocyclocheilus rhinocerous
AAACGTACCCTTTTGCACTTTTATTCTGTTATTTAGTGTTTATTTGACAAATGCGTGATCGGTGCGGGTTAATTAGCACACTGAAGGAGTTTAACCTTAGTTTTACGTTGTCCATTGACAGTGTCAAAAATTGTGTTTTTGCAGGTCATTCAGATGGAATAAAACACTATTATCTGACCAAATGTGCATAACAAATTGTATTCTCAATAAAACCGAATCTTTTTTTGTTGTTGTTGTTGATGAAATCCTAAATTAC
>NW_015711856.1:0-256 GCF_001515625.1 Sinocyclocheilus rhinocerous
ATTAATTGTGAAATTTACTAGCAATTTCTGAGTAAAAAAGTTAGTTCATCCAAAAATGAAAGCTCTGTCATCATGTTCTAACCATTATGACTTACTTTTTTTCCATGAAACATAAATGGAGATACTTTGAAGAGTGTTTATGCTGCTCTTTTCCATACAACTAAAACATGTATTAACCAGAGGCTGTTTAGTCTCAGCCTCAGACTTCACACCCACGGACCGTTGGCTGAACGTCTGATGCATATCGCACACAAAA
>NW_015711857.1:0-256 GCF_001515625.1 Sinocyclocheilus rhinocerous
TAGAAAAAGGCCTTTCATCCTGGTGCTAGAGACCGCCCACTGAAATGCAGCTTCACTCGCAAGCAAACCTTTTCAACTCGCAAACAAAAGTTTTAGACCCGCAAAAAAAGACAGCTGTAAAGAGAGCAACATTTGTGGTTTCGTGATTAAAAGTTTTTGAAGTGCACAAAGAAAATTTACATTTTTTAAAGATTTGCATGCACTGCAAATAATTTTGTTATCAACTGCAGAGTTTTTTTGCGATCTTTTATTTTTT
>NW_015711858.1:0-256 GCF_001515625.1 Sinocyclocheilus rhinocerous
ATTAGACTAGTTTTGCATTAAAACACGTTTTTATAGCATTAGTTGAGTTGGTCGGTTTGATTCAGTTACATGATTAGTTCAAATTATCTGTTTGCATGAATCATTTGATCTTTTAGAATTAACTCAAAAATATTCACAGGTGTCTCTATCTAATTTTTTAAGAAATATTTATTTTTATCACTATGTATTTTATATCGGGACAATGAGCAATTTTTTTTATGGCTTCTTTCATTTATTTAGTTAAAAATAGTGTAAA
>NW_015711859.1:0-256 GCF_001515625.1 Sinocyclocheilus rhinocerous
TATTTAGTGTCCATTTCATTCATTTAACATATTTAATATTGGGGGCATCCAAGTTACTTGATATATTTGAAAATTTCTTTAAAAAAAGCAACACAAAGTTACTTTAGCTGGTAATTAGTTACTTTTATAATGATGTAACTCAGTTACTAACTTAGTTACTATTTGTGAGAAGTAACTAGTAACTATAACTAGTTACTATTTGCAGTGTTGAGGGTAACTCATTACAAGTAATGCGAGTTACGTAATCAGATTACTT
>NW_015711860.1:0-256 GCF_001515625.1 Sinocyclocheilus rhinocerous
TAGCCTGCCATAAATCATCAAGGATGATGAGTCTAAGAAATATCTATCAGCGAAGATAATCGTCTGCGCTTTGCGACAAAAAACAGAACCCATTATAATCAGTGCTGTCTACACTGGGTGCGGCACGGCGCGACACGACAAATCCCCGACGGTAAACTGCTGCCTCCTTCTATTTATGACGTACTGACACAAATTTCAAATGATTTGAAATGTCGCGTTGTTGCATCCAGTGTACAGTAGACAGACTTTAGCTGTC
>NW_015711861.1:0-256 GCF_001515625.1 Sinocyclocheilus rhinocerous
TTTACATTTTATACACAACAGGATTTTGGACCAACGAGTTTTCATTGTAGCCACAACTATAGAAAACTATGCAGAGCATTTGCATGACCAAGTTGCGAAATCTGTCTGGGGAAATATTTTGCCCCCAGGCAAAATTACTGATTGGAATGACTTCTAATGTGAAATTAGTTTGGTGAAAATTTGATAAAATGTCACTGCACCTTTAGATGTTAAATAAAATTAAATGCAGTTGAGCAATAAGTTTGTCACGGTGGCC
>NW_015711862.1:0-256 GCF_001515625.1 Sinocyclocheilus rhinocerous
CGCGGCCCACTAGGGGGCCGCGGCCCACAGGTTGAAAACCACTGCATTAAAGCATTTGTCACTAGCTGCGTTTCCATTACCCTTCAAATTGTGCAAATTGAAAATATACGCCTGTGGCGACGTATGTTTAAAGATGTGACTGAATTCACATATGGTGCTTGTAAGGTTTTCCCCTTTAAGAATGTTAGTTGGCCGCAGTGTGTGTTTTCCCCTTTAAAGGGGTCATATGATGCGATTTCGATTTTTCCTTTCTCTT
>NW_015711863.1:0-256 GCF_001515625.1 Sinocyclocheilus rhinocerous
ACAGATGAATCAGGACAATACTAAACTACTACGTCCAAAAAAAAATTCATAAATCATATTCACTTCAATAATTACATTCAAAGCACAGAATCATAGTTTTTACTGATTATGTAATAAAAAAACCAGATGTTTGTGCAGGTGTTTTTATGCTTCTGAATCTTGGAACTCACTACCATGTTTTTAGTTTTTTCAGAATTAAGCTTGGACAGATGCTTGCATCGGTACACTTTCATCTTTATTTTAGAATTTACAAAAT
>NW_015711864.1:0-256 GCF_001515625.1 Sinocyclocheilus rhinocerous
TTAAAAAGAAAAACGGTGCAACATGAGCAGATCTTAATTTAATGCTGTAATCAACACTTTTCATTAATTTTCACTTTGTTAGCAACATATGTTTGTCTGTTGTCTGTACATATAGATTTAATTTATTTGTGCTGGGGCATTTTTGTCCAATTTAGTGGCATTTTTGCTAAGCCTTCCACATGCTTTACACAAGCTTCGCCTATGTATAAAATCATCATTTATTGGGTACTTTCAGTTGGGAGGTGGCTGTCCCGAA
>NW_015711865.1:0-256 GCF_001515625.1 Sinocyclocheilus rhinocerous
TCACATCCTTTGCCCCCCCAAAACCTCTTCTGACAGCTCAGCCGCCGCTGCTAGTAATTGTCTCGCTGCCGCAGAACACGGAGAAAAGAGAAAAAAGGGGGAAAAAATGTACGCTGGGGCCGAGTCATGTGTGCATTATTTGACATGTGCATTTATCAGTGAGCTGAGTTGGAAAGCCGTCTCATTTCACAGTCTGGTCAGGCACAGCGAGAGAGAACAAAACTGATATTTCATCTCAGAGAACTGCATTTCAAAT
>NW_015711866.1:0-256 GCF_001515625.1 Sinocyclocheilus rhinocerous
TTTTAACCAGTTTCTCCAATAACAAATCAATAAAAAATAAACTTAATTATTCAATATACATGGAATACATTCTTTTTAACAGTACTATCAGATGAATGAAGCTGTTTTTTTCAATTTATCAATTTAAATATATGAATTATACAAGTATTTCAGGATTTAATACTCCTTTTAACACATTTTTAATATGTCTTGAAGATCTCACAGCATTTCACGTTCACAATTTCACCTTAATAAGGATATATTCACTTTAACTGAA
>NW_015711867.1:0-256 GCF_001515625.1 Sinocyclocheilus rhinocerous
TCATGTCAAGTGATAGACAAGGAGAAAACACAGTCTGTGAGAAAATTGCATAAACAGACGATTGCAACCTTACAGTAAATGAACACTCCAGATCATCAACAGATTCATCCAAATTAATTCCTTGATACAAAAACTTTGATTTTGTAGTTCTGAAATCTGCAATGCTTTGTGATAAAAAAGTATCCTGACTTTAATATGAACATGACTGACTGCTTGTTTGATGGACAAGACCACACAAATACACTCAAACCCCAAA
>NW_015711868.1:0-256 GCF_001515625.1 Sinocyclocheilus rhinocerous
TTTTTTTTTTTTTTTTTACCAAATCTGGATTACTAATGCTCTACAGAGCCCCTAAAGGGACATGATGGGAAAAAAATATGGAAAAAATATAGGTCAATGCTTTGCATTCCCTTAGAAAAGTTTTGCATTACATTCACACAAGAAACTTTGTGACTGGTTGATTGTGCCAATGTAGTTTGCAAACAGTGACTTAAAAAACACTTTAAATTTAATATTAGTTGATGTTGTCAGCTGTTTGAGGATTATTTTACGGCAC
>NW_015711869.1:0-256 GCF_001515625.1 Sinocyclocheilus rhinocerous
CAAATCATCACATTAGAATGATTTCTGAAGGATCATGTGACACTGTAATCTGGAGTAATGGCTGTTAAAAAAATCAGCGTTGCCATCAAAGGAAGAAATTAAAATTTTAAATATATTAAAAATACTATACACTAATACTAAAAAAGTTGTTTTTCTATTTTATTAATATTTTATAATATTACAGCCTTGGTCTGCAGAAGAGACTTTCTTTCAAAAACATTTTAACTTGACCTCAAACCTTTGTAGTTGAAGGAAC
>NW_015711870.1:0-256 GCF_001515625.1 Sinocyclocheilus rhinocerous
GTCTCTGGACTGGAGTCTGTGTATTAGTTTCCTTGGACTCTGCCGCCCTCCGGGTTCCTGTTTTCTTTAGTCTGTTTGAGGATGAAAAGACCAGAACATCAGGATAGTTCTCAGTAAATATAGTTGCCTGCAGCCAGCACAGTAAACCAATACACAGTAGACTCTAGAGACCACATGCACTTTAATGCCCACTCCACACATTTACAACAGTCAGGCGCTTGTGCTCTTCATAACTATCTTTGTTATATGGAAAAAA
>NW_015711871.1:0-256 GCF_001515625.1 Sinocyclocheilus rhinocerous
TCCTCCAAGCCTTCCAGGTGAAGATGTTTAAATGCCTAGACTAGCAGGGCCCAGATCCTGAAGTTTTTAGGGACCTTCGCAGCGCCACTGATCTCGCCCTGCGAGAAGGCCATCCTTTTGAATGTCCCCATCAGTCCGTCTGGGCTTTTTGGCAGCTCGCAAATGCAGTCAAGGGCTATAAAGCATTTGATGTCGAAATGCACTGGTCAGCCCCCTCCCCTGCATTCGTGATCCTCATCCGCTCAGCGCTCTTCCT
>NW_015711872.1:0-256 GCF_001515625.1 Sinocyclocheilus rhinocerous
TCTTGAACCTTGCAGCCGATTTTCTGTCGAGCAGAAGCTCAAATCAGGGAAATGGATGCTGAACCGTCAAACTGTAGCTCAGATTTGGGACCTGTTCGGCAGGGCGGAGTTGGACCTCTTTGCGACGCAGGAGTCATCCCAATGTCCACTTTGGGTCTCCCTGAGTTCCCCAGCACCTCTGGACATAGATGCGTTCGCTCACACGTGGCCGAACCTGACACTGTATGCGTTTCTGCCTGTCAAGCTGATTCCGGCA
>NW_015711873.1:0-256 GCF_001515625.1 Sinocyclocheilus rhinocerous
TCACATGATCCTTCCGAAATCATTCTAATATGCAGATTTGCTGCTCAGTAACCATTTCTTATTATTATCAATGTTGTAAACATTTGTGCCACATAATATTTTTGAGGAAACAATTTTTTCACGATTCCCTTTGTGTCAGAGCGCTGGAGTTCGTCAGAAATAGAATGGGGGATCAGTTTACGGTCATGGATTTGTCACGTCGCATCGCATTGCATCCACAGCAGAGAACATCACTGGATTCTATTTGCTTTTGTCA
>NW_015711874.1:0-256 GCF_001515625.1 Sinocyclocheilus rhinocerous
TCATCTCTCCTTACTCTGTGTATGTGGTAAGTGAACTTTCATGTAATGTAATGCAACAGTCTACCGCTAGCAAGCGGCTATCCATGTCCCTTTAGTGGCTCCATAGAACGCGTTATTTGTTTTCCTTGCCTTTCTGCACACGGTTTGACAGACGCTGTTGTGGTGGCCAACCCTAGCCCCGCCGCTGCGTTAATTGCGTTAAATATTTTTTACGCGTTAAACTGGAAAAATTAATCGCCTGCATTAACGCGCTAAT
>NW_015711875.1:0-256 GCF_001515625.1 Sinocyclocheilus rhinocerous
GTTGCTTACCTTTATGTGATGCCAAATGGAACAATATTGGTGTATGTGTGTAAATACACTACACAAGTTTGTAATAATTTAGATTTTTTTAATGTTAATTTTTTGTGTTTTTATGCTCACCGAGGCTCAAGTAAAAACAGTAATTTTGTGAAACATCATTACAATTTAAATGAAATGTTTTCTGCAAAATATGCCATTTATTCCTGTGATAGTAAAGCTGAATTTTCAGCAACCACTACAGCAGTCTTCAGTGTCA
>NW_015711876.1:0-256 GCF_001515625.1 Sinocyclocheilus rhinocerous
TCTGAAGCTGCAGACAGAAACATCAGACTCAGGACAGAGACACACAACCTCTAAAGTAAGAACAACTCACAAGTTCATTCTTTAACTAGAATTAGACTTGTTATTTTAATAATAGTAAATGCTGCTTTTTTTTCAAATTACACAATCATGTTTGAAAATGTGAGCATATTTCAATATTCAAAGCATATTTGAGTTTTTCACTATTTTTTTATTTCTCAGAAATGGACCAAACTCTATATTTCATTCTTCTTCTCAT
>NW_015711877.1:0-256 GCF_001515625.1 Sinocyclocheilus rhinocerous
CGTATGTTAATTCATTTATAAAGCCCAAATTTCGAGGTTAATAATGTCATTATTATTCATGACTGATTTGCGAAAATATGTTACGGTTTCAGGACTTTTTAAGGATTTATCTTATAAATATCTCAATGTATCAGTAGTTGAAGTGAGTTTTATCAGTCAGGCAGGTTAATAAAACTTGCTAAAGATCTAGGCTAGTTTGAATGCAATATGTCTTTCAAATCGAAAAACACCAGCGAGGTTAAAATATGAAAAATAC
>NW_015711878.1:0-256 GCF_001515625.1 Sinocyclocheilus rhinocerous
TTATGAGTTAATTAAATGTCAGTAATGAACAATACTGCACAAATTGTAGCGATCACAAAGAAGGTCCTTATTCTGTCCCAAACGCGTACTGTAAAGTGGATATACAGTACACAACACCCCATCCGTTATATTCAGTTCTATACTGCCACCTGTTGGCACAGTTGTGTAACTTAGAGAACAACTTTCGTTATGTCAAGATCACAAGATAATAAAGTCATGATCACAAGAAAACAAGAAAGAAAAATATTAATAATCC
>NW_015711879.1:0-256 GCF_001515625.1 Sinocyclocheilus rhinocerous
GTTGCTTACCTTTATGTGATGCCAAATGGAACAATATTGGTGTATTTGTGTAAATACACTACACAAGTTTGTAATAATTTAGATTTTTTTAATGTTAATTTTTTGTGTTTTTATGCTCACCAAGGCTCAAGTAAAAACAGTAATTTTGTGAAACATCATTACAATTTAAATGAAATGTTTTCTGCAAAATATGCCATTTATTCCTGTGATGGTAAAGCTGAATTTTCAGCAACCACTACAGCAGTCTTCAGTGTCA
>NW_015711880.1:0-256 GCF_001515625.1 Sinocyclocheilus rhinocerous
TAATCATGATCAATTATTAAATTATATAATAGATGCAATTACATTTTTTATATTATTGGATCAATGCATGTTTTTTATATGCTTTTATATCAACTAATGGCCACCTTACCTTCTATCTGAATTGGCTTCAGTTATGTTACTATGACTGATGTCAGTTTTAAGATCAGTTGGCCTGTGCAGTTTGACAGTGAATTTAATTAATTTATTAGTTAATAATGCATTTTATTAACATGATGAAAACTTACACTGTCATTTT
>NW_015711881.1:0-256 GCF_001515625.1 Sinocyclocheilus rhinocerous
TACTTTATTACCATTTTCTAAACTATAGCGAATAAACTGTGATATGTGAGAAATGTTAAAGGTAATACATTTTGGTTTGACTGTATTTCATTAACTGAATCTAAGAAGAAACATTATTTCAATGAAAGAAAAACATCAAATTTGGGAATTCTAGGGATGTCAATTATAATATAAAAATGTAAATCATGGTGACTTCTTTTTCTTCTGAAAACTGTATATTTAACAGTATTTTACTGTAAAATTACATGAAATGTCC
>NW_015711882.1:0-256 GCF_001515625.1 Sinocyclocheilus rhinocerous
TTATTATGGAATCCTGTTTCCGACATTGGAATTAAATAATAATAATAAAAAAGGAATCTGCAACTTTTTATCTCACAATTCAGTTTTATTTTCTTGCAATTCTATATATAGCTTATTTTTTTCTTTCAAATGCTATATATCAGAATTGCAAGGTAAAAAACAAGTCAGAATTATGAGTTTATATCTCACAATTCTTCCTTTTTTCTAAAGGAAAGTTGGAATTAGCTTTTTAATTTTTTTTTTCATGACTGAACAG
>NW_015711883.1:0-256 GCF_001515625.1 Sinocyclocheilus rhinocerous
TTACAGGTGTGAGTCTCGAAATGTCCCGTTCACACAGCAACTTACGGTAGCATCTCGAATACTGTCTGTATGAACGTGCAACAGGAGTCAAACCTGTATTCCTTAACAGTTACCATAGCGACAGTGAAAGTAATATAAAAGAAGGCGACGTCCATAAAACTGAAAGGCTTATCACTTTCTGACATGACAAGTAGTGTTGCTTTCGTCAACGAAATTATGACTAAATATCGTCGTCAACGAACCTTTATCACGTGAC
>NW_015711884.1:0-256 GCF_001515625.1 Sinocyclocheilus rhinocerous
TCCAGTGTCCTCAGCAGTGCCCTTGAAATCCACCCCACCCTTTTTAGTGTACTGTGTTTTTTTGCAGCAGGAGGCTAGTGATTAAGTTTCTAGCCAGATTTCTGCTACAGGACCCGTACAGAATGAATACAGGAGACAAAACAAACAAAAGTGAGCCGAGGGAAAGCGAGCCTTTCAGAAAGTGATAAACACGTAATTGTGTTGGAGTTTCGCCTCAGCCAAAAACAAAGGTGGAGTTTTCCCTGACAGGAGGCAG
>NW_015711885.1:0-256 GCF_001515625.1 Sinocyclocheilus rhinocerous
TTCAGGGCAAAATCTGATGCAAATAATGAAGAACATATTAATATTTCTTGGATTTAACACATTTGTGTACAAAGAAAGTGCTGCTGAATATTTTTCACTGGCTTTTCAGAAACAATTTAGCCAAGTGTGACGCACTGGATTCAGCTTGCAATTGCCCTTACATATTAAAGGTATGAAGTTCTGTTTCGCTTTTACATGTTTTCCTTTGCACTCCTGACACAAATTACTATATTACTATTGCCGGATCATTTATAAA
>NW_015711886.1:0-256 GCF_001515625.1 Sinocyclocheilus rhinocerous
TTATAAATTGACAGTTTATTGCTGGTCTGTGGTTTTACACTGCTGCAATTTTTAAAGACTTCATTTTATTTTAAAGTGAGCTTAAAGGGTACACTACTATGAAAAGTGAGACATCAATAAGAAAAAGTATAATTTCTTAGATATTGTTAATAATAGTTGTTCATATTAAAATATGTACGAACTTAATATATGACCTAGATTATTTATTTAACAAAATCTTGTCATTTTAATAAATATTACATGAAATTTATAAAAA
>NW_015711887.1:0-256 GCF_001515625.1 Sinocyclocheilus rhinocerous
TATACTGTATGTTATATATAACTTTTATTTAGAAGCGACAGTAAAGACATTTATAATGTCTATTTCAAAATATTTTCAAATAAATTTCAAATAATTCTGCTATTTTGTACTTTCTATTCATCGAATAATCCTAAAAATGTATCATGGTTTCCAAAAAACACTGATAATAATAAATCATGTTTACAGTGATTTCTGAAGGGTCAGCTTTGCCAACACAGAAATAAATTACATTTTAACATTTATTTAAAGAAAAAAA
>NW_015711888.1:0-256 GCF_001515625.1 Sinocyclocheilus rhinocerous
TTATGCTGGTATAGTGCTGGTTTAGGTTGGTTAATGCTGGTATAGTACTGGTTTATGCTGGTTAGTTCTGGTATAGTGCGGGTTTAGCTTGGTTTATGCTGGGTATAGTGGTGGTTTGTGCTGGTATAGTGCTGGTCCAGGCTGGTTGATGCTGATATACTGGTGGACTAGCATATCCATGCTGTTCTCAAGCAAAATGGAGCTGGTGATACTGGTTCACCAGCATGGGCTTTGTAGGGTTGAGTGTCAGTAGGCC
>NW_015711889.1:0-256 GCF_001515625.1 Sinocyclocheilus rhinocerous
ACAATGCATCATGCAAATTTTCGGCTCGAGTTGAAATTGAAATTTTCAACTTGCGCGGAAGACGCGATTGAGGCGAATATATAGCGTGTTTGCGGCAAACGCGTCGCGCATTTCGCGTCGCCCGGTGCGAATTCGCCTCTATTCACGTCTTAGCATTGACTTTAATTCGCGTTTGGTGTGAACACACCATTACACTGGACGCGACAATGCGACCGTTGCAAATCATTTGTACTTGTCAGTACATCATAAATCGAAC
>NW_015711890.1:0-256 GCF_001515625.1 Sinocyclocheilus rhinocerous
AAGCACCTCATTACTGATTTTCTGGAGCTCAGCAATCCAACTACAGTGTCAACACAATCCCAACAGGTAAATGATTTCATTCTTAAATATAAATACAGGGTTATCTTTAAAATTGTAAATGGTTTCCAAATAAACATGTTCTTTCCTATTTTTAGTTTTTTGATCCCATTTAAGTGTGAGCAGCTCTGACAAGCTGAGAATACTTCTCTTTTCTTCTCCATTAAGTAGGTAATAAATATATTGAATTTATATGTCT
>NW_015711891.1:0-256 GCF_001515625.1 Sinocyclocheilus rhinocerous
TTTAAAGGAAAGCATACTTTTTTAAAAGGAAAGCATGAATTAAATAAGTGGATGGTAATTTATACTGTCAAAAAGGTAAAATAACACCATAAATGTACCATAAACCAGGGATATTACAGATAGATAAATTAAAAAAAATAAAACCAAATTTGAAATAAACTTGAAATAATACTTGAAATAAAAGAAACTTTAAGCAAAATTAAATAAAATTAAATTAAACAAAATTTAAAGTCAGGGATTTTATAGTGAATTAAAA
>NW_015711892.1:0-256 GCF_001515625.1 Sinocyclocheilus rhinocerous
TTCGCCCAGTGTTGTCATGATTATAATTGTCATTTTTCTTCTCCCAAGGAAGACAACAAAAAGATGGATTCCAGTCAAATTGACAGATATGATCACTTTCAATCTGTTGAATTGCTCCTGTTTTTGAATGTCTAGTCAAAAATAAAAAAAAGAAGAAAATTTTTCTCACTTGGGTGCATGCAGTAAGATTACCATGGTAACTTTTTTTTTGTTTTTTTCTTTTTTTATGGAAAATTCCAGAGTTTCAATAAATTAA
>NW_015711893.1:0-254 GCF_001515625.1 Sinocyclocheilus rhinocerous
ATATATATATATATATATATATATATATATATATACACACTTCATTTTTTTATAATAATTTACATCAAATAGACTTAAAGAGCCCTATATGTAATTCAGGGTAAAGAGCACATCCCAGTGAGTCTTTGTCAGTGAGTAATCAACCTCAATGTGGAACTCAATGTGCAAAACCCATGGCTGAAATATTATTTCTGTTTCCATAGAAATCAGCTGTGGTCTGTCCCTTGTGGTTGAGGCCGAGAGCAGATCTGTCC
>NW_015711894.1:0-256 GCF_001515625.1 Sinocyclocheilus rhinocerous
TTCGGTCACTTTTGACCGAGAAGAAGGCAAGTGTGACTCCTAAACAAAGAGGGCCAGAGGGTTAATGAATAAATGCAATTTTTTTGTGACTGTCACTTTTGACCAATTTAATGCATCCTTGCTATAGGACACAAATCATATGGATTAATTTTACAATATATTTTTGTTGTTTGTGGAGCACCAGTCTCCATTCACTTTCATTGTATAGAAAAGAGACTCAGACTATACGTTTCCTTTAGTATTTAATGCAAGAAAC
>NW_015711895.1:0-256 GCF_001515625.1 Sinocyclocheilus rhinocerous
CATTAATTACTCACCCTCATGTCGTTCCAAACCCGTAAGACCTCATCTTCAGAACACAAATTAAGATATTTTTGATGCATCCCGTGAGTTCTTTGACCCTCCCATAGACAGCAAGTGTCCAGAAACGTAGCGAGGACATCGGTGATATAGTCCATGTGACATCAGGGGTTCAACCGTAATTTAGCTATGAGAATATTTTTGTGCACAAAATAAAAAAAATAACGACTTTATTTAACAATTCGTCTCCTCCGCATCA
>NW_015711896.1:0-256 GCF_001515625.1 Sinocyclocheilus rhinocerous
ATAAATGATAGGATTCAACCTTCAGTTGGGTGGATAATATCAATTAATTTATGTAATTCTTTCAGCCCAAGTGTAACAGATGAAACTTACTGAAACTCTCGAGCACGCTCGGACACGCGCCACAAACTCCTTCTCCTTCTTTGCTGCCTCTCTCTGAGCTTTCTGGAAAACGGCTAGCGCGTTGGAGAATTCAGCGATGAGACGTTCTCGCTGGATTTTTCTTTGCCGCTGTGTGAGAAAAGGGGAACGGCATATC
>NW_015711897.1:0-256 GCF_001515625.1 Sinocyclocheilus rhinocerous
CCAAAGTGACTTACAGTGCATTCAGGCTATACATTTTTTACCAGTGTGTGTGTTCCCTGGGAATCGAACCCACGATCTTTTGCGCTGCCAACACAATGAGCCACAGTACCACTGAGCCACAGGAACATGTTATATTATTTTAAAAAATTATAATAAAATAAATAAATAAATACAAATGTTTGCTTGACTGATTCAATTATGTTTCTTTAGGTGTTATACTTTCAAATTAAATTCCATATAATTGTGTCAAACCACA
>NW_015711898.1:0-256 GCF_001515625.1 Sinocyclocheilus rhinocerous
TAGTGGTTCGGCCTGTGTCATCGTATCTCTTTACCAAATTACATAGAACAGAAGCCTTATTACGCAAACATTTAAAAATCAACTTCACATATGATACATTTTTTAAATTCGTAAAATTAAGCATATGCCATTTCTTTAAAATATGACAATGATGCCATTGATTTGTTTTTTTATCCATTATTTTTAAAGCCCGATTATACAGCATCTAAATTTTTCTAATTAAAGGGGTCATATGATGCGATTTAAATTTTTCCTT
>NW_015711899.1:0-256 GCF_001515625.1 Sinocyclocheilus rhinocerous
TAATACATATCTTGGTTCATATTTTTTTATCTGATTAACATTACAGAAAGTTGTGTGTTGAGTTTCTTGGCTTTCTTTTTTTCTTTTATTCAATACATCATGACTTATTCCACTTGGCTACACTTGGAATCACTCATTCCTCTTTCCAAATCCAACGTTAAAACTGTATTTTTTGTCCATTTATTCTAATATTCAAATCCATATTTGCATCCTTATGTCTAGGAATGTTTCTAAAGTTGTTATCTGCCAAAAAAAC
>NW_015711900.1:0-256 GCF_001515625.1 Sinocyclocheilus rhinocerous
TTTCACTGTTTAACTTTTTTTTCAGGATTCTTTCTTTAATCAACAGAAAGGCCAAAAGATCAGCATTTATTTGAAATAGATTTTTTGCAACATTATAAATATCGTTACTGTCACTAATGATCAATTTTAATGCATCCCTTCTGAATAAAAGTATTAATTTCTTTGAAAAAATTACTCACTGACCCTAAACTTTTGAACAGTAGTGTATACAGAATAAATGTTTTGCATGGCAAGATGATGATGTTGAAAAGAAAAA
>NW_015711901.1:0-256 GCF_001515625.1 Sinocyclocheilus rhinocerous
TTTTTAGAAAAATGCACAATTTATTGAATGAATAAAATCTACAAGCATGCTGAAAAGTTGGACACTACAGCAATTTCATAAAAAATAATGCACTCCACACAAGATTCAAGGGTTATTCAAGCTACTTTGTATGTTGTGTACAATGTGCTGTCAGACTGTACTGCAACATTAGGTCACAGTGGTCATCTTTCCATGTCGGCAAAGCTGAATGAAATGGGCAGCTCATTGGGTTTGTGACCTCGAGTCTTCAGCTGCT
>NW_015711902.1:0-256 GCF_001515625.1 Sinocyclocheilus rhinocerous
TTTTTTATGAAACATTTTGGATATAATTTAACATTTAACAGCACTTCCAGCACTGAAAGTTTGTTATTGTGTTCAATCTCTCACTGCACTATAGAGCAGTGGTTCACAACTGCTGGGTCATGTCCAAAACAGGTCTGTTTGGCAGTATTTGCCTTCTAGGCTGCTAATGCATGCCATTTGGTCACTTTTATACTAAGAGAGCTGTGTTAAGCTAATTACCCTCAAATAGGGCAAATTCAGAACATAAGGAAGTAGC
>NW_015711903.1:0-256 GCF_001515625.1 Sinocyclocheilus rhinocerous
TTTTTATTTTGTCTGACATCTAGTGCCAACCGGCAAAGTAATTTCCCTTGTTATATGTTGCATTATTGGAAAACTAAATGTAATTTGTTGTCACACTTTGAACTATAATAAGAATGACAATAAACATGATTATAATAAAAAGTATTTATGTTGTTTTTAAGGTCTGCGCATTAAGCATCTCCAGGATTTGATCAAAACAGACATTGCAACCAGTTAGGTTTCAGTAATTTCTCCATAACACAAAAGATTCCACTGG
>NW_015711904.1:0-256 GCF_001515625.1 Sinocyclocheilus rhinocerous
AAAAAGCAATATATAAGTACTTTTATTTAACTATGACTTTAAAATAAAAACTAGTAAAAACTATTTGAAACTACTAAAAATCGTGTTTTGTTTCACCATCTAGATATTACAGGCCATATATTTATATAAAAGGCTATGCAGACATCTAGTGGCCAGTTAGTACAGAGTACAGTTTAGTATTACAGTTTAATTTTTATTATTATTTTTTTACTTCTTTAACATGTACAAGTAAAAATAAATATAGTTTATACACAAC
>NW_015711905.1:0-256 GCF_001515625.1 Sinocyclocheilus rhinocerous
TTTTTTTTATATATAATAAAATAAAATAACTTAAAATTAAAAACCTAAAAACATATATGGGAAAATTAACATTAATGGGAAAATGTTGTGTATATATATTATTTAAAACATATAGCAAACTTTTACAACCTGTCTGAACGAAGTAAGCATTTTTTAAAAATTATATCAGTTAACACATTAACTTTGGCAGCCCTAAAATACTAAAACTGAATAAAAATTAAATAAACTAGAATTAGAACACTAAAACTACAAAAAA
>NW_015711906.1:0-256 GCF_001515625.1 Sinocyclocheilus rhinocerous
AGAGTGTATCAAAGTATGCAGTTTAAATATAAATGCATTTATGCTACATCTGAGCAGCATCGAACAATCTGTGTAAAGACTTCATATGTGCCACTTTTGCAGTGTAAATTTGTCATTAGTGTAACTTTCAGATCTCAAAACGTCTTTGGTCGACAGGCATCCTTACACAAAGGCAGCTCCGTGCCGGCTCAAAATTCAAAGACGTAATGCCGCATAAAAGCCGGACTACGTTAAACCAGCTCTGACCCACCTCAGC
>NW_015711907.1:0-256 GCF_001515625.1 Sinocyclocheilus rhinocerous
ACTGCGGCTCTCTAGGACCGAACTTGCCTACCCCTGCCCTAACCAATTAGAATAAAGTGATGAAAAGTGAGGACATTTCCTAGTTCAGTGGTCAAAATGTCAATGAATCTCACTTGTGATTATCTACAAATTAAAAAATGGGTATATTTTGTTTTTTAACTGTTGTGGTTTCCATATATTAAATTAATAGGCCTATCATAATTAATAATTGCAATGATGTTTGAGGATCAAACTTACCCTAGTTTATTAATAGGCC
>NW_015711908.1:0-256 GCF_001515625.1 Sinocyclocheilus rhinocerous
TGAAGAGCTTCAAAGGGCTCCTCAGAGGACTGTGAAAGATCTTTCTGAGTTTTTTCTACCAGTGTTCGGGTTCTTCAAATTACTTATGCACTCTGTGGCACTTCTGATGAAAAAGCAGAAGACTCGTGACATACATTTAAAACAATTCCCACATTTAGTCATTTTAATTTTTGTATTTTTCTTCACGAGGAACATATCCACCTCCAGTCCTACACATTTACAGAGAATCTTCATCTTAAATTGATGCTCCTCCTTC
>NW_015711909.1:0-256 GCF_001515625.1 Sinocyclocheilus rhinocerous
TTTTTTAAAAAATCTTTAAAAATGAGTTTCGGGTCAAAATGACCCAAGGGACGGATGAGGGTTAAAAAATTACACGCTTCAGCTTTACATAAATACAGGATATTAAAGGAACAGTTCACCCAAAAATTAAAATTTACTCACTCACCCTCAGGCCATCAAAGATGTAGTTGCGTTTGTTTGTTCATTGAAACAGATTTGGAGAAATGTAGGATTACATCACTTGCTCGCCAATAGATCCTCTGCAGTGAATGGGTGC
>NW_015711910.1:0-256 GCF_001515625.1 Sinocyclocheilus rhinocerous
AAATACAAACCACAATGTGTTGCAATATTTTTGAAGTGGCATTTTACAGAAAGACTGAATACTGTATGACATTGCAAATGACCTAGTGACCTGTGCTGGAAGTTGGAAAAAAAAAAAGTAAATAATTCCATTGTCACAGGAACTGAAGGTTCAAATGCTCACTGATTTTCCAGAAGGAAAAAAAGATGCATTAAGAGCCGAGTGAAGATGAGTACATTTTTCTTATTTTGCCTAAACATCATATTTTTTCATTTAG
>NW_015711911.1:0-256 GCF_001515625.1 Sinocyclocheilus rhinocerous
TGCAGAATAGCTCGATTTGACCAAACAAACCTATCCAAAATCCTCCTTTGCATGAGAACAGCGATTGTTGTATTTGCTTGACAGCTGGGATTGGAGGGTTTAGGTCACAAATTACCCAAAGTAAACTAACACCCCTTTTCCCTCGCACACAGAATTACACAGCACACCTGTCCCGCACAGCTGCCCTCCGCTCTAGTCACGCTGTCTGGTACCAAGGCCAAGATTCATGCCCCAAAAGTGCTTGATTAAAATCTTA
>NW_015711912.1:0-256 GCF_001515625.1 Sinocyclocheilus rhinocerous
CCAAAACATCTGTCATAATAGAAAAGCACATTAATAATCCTGCAAGCAGATCATAAATGTTCATGACTGAGGATGTTTTTTAGCAGTAGTAAACATATCTGGTGTTACAGCTCCTTGTTTTAAGGATGGCTGGTTGTTTGATTGCATTATGTGCTAAGCTTTTTGTTGTTTTTTACACATTTATGTATAAAGTTTTTGTTGAGTAATTCAGTTATAAAAGCATCTTATCAATAGTTGATAAGGTCACATATTTTAC
>NW_015711913.1:0-256 GCF_001515625.1 Sinocyclocheilus rhinocerous
TCTGCTTCTCATGGATGCGCCTGACAATTTGCTGCACAGGATTTTGGGGCCTCCGTACAATCTTTTTAAGTTTACCTAAATATGTTTCGAATGGGAAGCAGGAAATGCTATCCAAAGGACCAAAGTTCCGTGCATCTTGGGCAATGTGTATCAAAGAATGTATGTTGTATCCAACAAATTCAAGGCCGTAAATCAAGCCAAAATCTTGGACAAAAAGTTTCAAAATATCTTCAGCATAGTCACAGTTCTCTGTACA
>NW_015711914.1:0-256 GCF_001515625.1 Sinocyclocheilus rhinocerous
CTGAAATCCTGTGCTGACCAGCTGGCCCCCATCTTCACACAGATGGTACGGTCTATGAGTGTCTAGGGGTTGTTTTCCAGAACATAACAATATTAAATGGTTGAAGAGCATTTGTCTCGGCCCTGCCAAAGCACCACAACAACAACAAGATCTTTTTAACAAATTTATTACCGGCTAGCAAAGTATAGCCGGGTTTCTTTTGAACAGGAACTATACATTAGGAGGGGAACAGAGGCTTCAGGAGGGGACAAGGCCA
>NW_015711915.1:0-256 GCF_001515625.1 Sinocyclocheilus rhinocerous
TGCTTGACAGGTGCGTGTCGAGGAGCCCACCAGCACATAGGGGGCGCTGCAGCTGTACGTGACCTCGGCTTTGAAGATGAAGCTCTGACCCTCGCGTCTGACGTGCGGAGGTAAGCCGGGGTCACCGCAGAACTTGGCTGTCAAGACAGTTCATATGAAATTTGCCATTAGTAGCCCAATTTTTTTACATACATCGACTTTACATACATCGATTTACTTTTGCATTTCAGGTATTGCACTTTCTCCAGTAAGCACA
>NW_015711916.1:0-256 GCF_001515625.1 Sinocyclocheilus rhinocerous
AAGATGCTTGAGATGCAAAGTAAAGATTGGTCAGTAGGGAGATATATTTTTTAATTCTGAAGTGGTTACGATGTGTTCTCCTCAGACAAAGAGAACTTATTGATGTATTGTGTTCCCTTCAGTTTATTCCTTACATTTTCTTTAACAAATGTTAAAAAGTCTTTAATTTACCTTCATAAAACTTCCAGAAATCCTGTTCTGGTATCACTGTGTCAAAACTATGAGCTCCCTCCTCAGACATCATAGTAACCCTGTG
>NW_015711917.1:0-256 GCF_001515625.1 Sinocyclocheilus rhinocerous
AAGGAATCCCTACCCTCTTAAAAACAAAGATTCCAATGTTTTTTTGTTTTAGTTTTTTCCCAGCAATGCTATTAAAGAATCATTTGGGGTCCCAAAAGAACCTGTCAGTGAATAGTTCTAAAAAATAAAATAAAATTCCTAAAGTAATGACATTTTTAATCATCTGGGGAAACCTTTTCCACTATAAAGAACCTTTTTCATCACTGGAACGTTTTCCATGGATGTTTAAGGTTCTTCATTGAACAGTAGATGCCAA
>NW_015711918.1:0-256 GCF_001515625.1 Sinocyclocheilus rhinocerous
GTTTGCTTTAATTATTTTATAAAAGCGCAACGTTTCGTTGTTATTGTGAGTGCACACGAATAAACGTAGAGTCTTTACAGATACAAAAGAAGCATTACTCTTATCTGTATGACAAAAAATGACGAAGTATTTTAAGAGCAAATGATCGCACCGGCACCTCCATCTGTCCTGCAGTAGCCCAAGCACGCTACTGTTCAGCTTCCACACTCCACACAAACACGTGAACAGCGCACTAGGCTAGCATTAGATTGAGCTG
>NW_015711919.1:0-256 GCF_001515625.1 Sinocyclocheilus rhinocerous
CAAAGTACCTTATGTATTTTGAAAATACAAAAATACTAAGATTAAGTGTATTTAAATGCAAAAAGGTATTTAAAAACAAAATAGTATTTTATTTCAAATACATGTATTTCAAATACTGCCCATCCCTGGATAGGTGTATGGAAATGACACACGGGTAACCAAGCAGTCTTGTTTCTGAGAAGGGAGGTGATCTACTGTAACAAGAAAATACTATTTTACATACAGTGGTGTGAAAAAGTTTTTGCCCCCTTCCTGT
>NW_015711920.1:0-256 GCF_001515625.1 Sinocyclocheilus rhinocerous
AGACAATCCATAACTATTATCGTATACGCGATTTTTGATTCAATCTTCGAGATATCCAATCGAAGATAGGTGTTAGTCGATTATTACTGAGACATCGCGAAATGAATAAGGTCCAACTAACAGCTTTTATGGATAAAATTGCGCACAATACGTGATTTTTAGGAGTGCTACCGTGTGATTATCTCCCAAAAACACCGATAAAGAATTTACAGACTATGCTTATTTTTAATACCGACCCCTCCACAAAACCGGGGCA
>NW_015711921.1:0-256 GCF_001515625.1 Sinocyclocheilus rhinocerous
TGTTTTAGTTTTTTTTTTTTCCTGAATAGCGCAGCTCTAATTCATATGGTGCATCATAATGCAGCTTCTGTCACACCTGTGCTGGACGGTTTTGTTGACGCTGATAGAGTTTAACTGGTCTGCAGTGTTCTGATCGCCTGAATGAACTGGTGAAATCTGCATATTTGACATACAACATCAGGTGAGTGATGTCAGGTGGCTGTGGATCAGTACCTCGGAGCAGTAGGTGTTCTCCATGCGCTGGCTGATGCTGGGC
>NW_015711922.1:0-256 GCF_001515625.1 Sinocyclocheilus rhinocerous
TGTAGTTTTGTTACTCTGAATTTAGTCTGAATCACTTAATGCACACAGCTCTGTTTTTGACAGCGGTTTGTCAGATGTTTTGTTCCATCCGTTGCTTTATCACTGTCAATCACAGCATTGACTCATGGCACAATGTAGCGGATTCAGTCACTTAATTTTTTTTACTCACGTTTGTCATTCCTGTAACTGCATACGAGGACGTTTGGTCCTCTTAGACCAGGGGTGTCAAACTCAATTCCTGGAGGGCCGGAGCCCT
>NW_015711923.1:0-256 GCF_001515625.1 Sinocyclocheilus rhinocerous
TGTCCGTTGAATCCATCATTACATGAATCTAAATGAACTGACGAAGCTGCCCTGCTCTGGCATTTCTTACTCACACTCACAGACACTGAAACAAACACTTTCAGAAAGTTACTTACAGGTGAGCCGCGTGACACTCGTTTTATCAGACTGTTTTGTTTTGTTTGCCGTTGAGCTGAAAGATGTGCTCTCAACGTGACATTAACAGCTTTTTAGACTAAATCATCTGCAGGATCTGCACGTGTTGTTGTTGTGACTG
>NW_015711924.1:0-256 GCF_001515625.1 Sinocyclocheilus rhinocerous
TGGAAATCACGCGCCGCACGCGGCTGAAAGAGCGCATGCACGTGACGTGAGGACGATTGTAGGCGAGAGGGATGCGTTCAGTGGGAAGATACGCGCGCTGCGCTCCCACGAGCAAAGCTAAAAGCCTCGCGCCTCTCATATAATCGAAAAGCGCTATAAAATAGAGCAAGCGGCTATATAAAATGGTGGGGGGGTGGGTGGATGGTCCGTTAAGCCCCGTTCACACTGCCAGCGACAAAGCGACATGCTCCCATTC
>NW_015711925.1:0-256 GCF_001515625.1 Sinocyclocheilus rhinocerous
TGGGAGGTCCACGGGGCAATGGTAGTTGGCCCCGATCCAGAACAGTGTTGAGAGTCACGTCGTCTAACGCCATAGTAGCGGCGAGCCCGCAGAATTCCCAGGCAAACTCTATGAAGGGAAGATCCAGGTGAGCTAGGGCGGCGAACCTCGCGGCTATGAGGCATTTTGTTTTTTGGTCCGGTCTTCTGTCACGACAGGCTAGGAGACACAGAAGTAAGTGGTCAAACAAGGGTTTTTATTCACAGAGACTATAGAG
>NW_015711926.1:0-256 GCF_001515625.1 Sinocyclocheilus rhinocerous
TGTTTTTTTTGTGCTAACGTTTTGAGAACATTATTAAAGACCAGGCCATTTTCAATAAACAGAGTGGAAAAATAAAATGTCCAAACAACACTTGTTGTTATAGAATCCAAAAAAAACAAACAAATTTGATTACATGAATGTGTAGAATGAAACAGAGAAAAATGCATATGAAAAAGAACAGCTTTTCAGCTAAACCTCATGCGCTCAGGCTGATGACCGTCCAAAACACTAGTGATATTTGGACAGACGTTGAAAG
>NW_015711927.1:0-256 GCF_001515625.1 Sinocyclocheilus rhinocerous
TGTGAAGGTGGACATACTTGTGGTGATTGTAAGAATGATAAATGCATGTTGATGTCACATAGCAATGTGTCTTGCCTATTTTTCATGAGGTCCGATGTCTCTCTTTAATTTTTGGTGTTGTCTCTTGAGTAGACACATTTCATTATGATAAGTTTAATTTCCTTAACGTGTAGCGCTGTTTTTTTAAACTTGTAGTCAAGCTATAAGATATTTGTTATTTGTCTAAAATTAGCAATTAAAAACAAATTGGTTCCTT
>NW_015711928.1:0-256 GCF_001515625.1 Sinocyclocheilus rhinocerous
GAGGGGGTGTGTGTGTGTTTTATATGGCTGCATGTGTGTTTCTATAATACACTAGGTTTCAGGACACAGCCAAAGCCTTGCTGATTCCACATCGGCCTGTTCCACTGAGCATGTGTTTAATCTATTGAACTCATGCTCATTGTGTTTGGAATGAAAGAGTTTGAAGAGCACAGTGTGCCTGAGGTCAGACATAAATCACATTAGATTGACTCTTTTTTTCAAACTTTAGTCAATATGTCATTGTTCAGTCTTCTTG
>NW_015711929.1:0-256 GCF_001515625.1 Sinocyclocheilus rhinocerous
AGTGTCACATGATCTTCAGAAATCATTCTAATCTGGTAATTGCCTGATTTTTTCAAGATTCTTTGATGAATTGAAAGTTCAACAGAACAGCATTTTTAAAAATCTAAACCTTTTATAACATTATAAATGTGCAAGATTGTTTCTTTCAAAAACTTTTGAACAGATGTGCATTACTGAAACACAAATATTCAAATTGCATTCATACATCATGGGAATTTTAACTGTCACGAAAATAGTTTTGGGGGTGAAATGCATC
>NW_015711930.1:0-256 GCF_001515625.1 Sinocyclocheilus rhinocerous
TTTAATCAAATAAATGCAGCCTTGATGAGCATAAGAAACTTCTTTCAAAAACATTAAAAATCTTACTGATCCCAAACCTTTGAACGGCACTCACAACATTTTTTTTTGTAAATTAGTGTTGTTTTTTTTTAGCCATTTTCATAAATGATATTGCTCTAACTCTCTGAAATGGTCTGTGTTGTTCTTATAGAGGGATGTGATCCAGAAAGTGTGCACGTGTGCTCTGTCACTAATGGTTTATTTGGTGATCTACACC
>NW_015711931.1:0-256 GCF_001515625.1 Sinocyclocheilus rhinocerous
GAAGGTGAGGTGCAATTCATATTTCTTCATTAAATAACTTCTAAACTAATTTGAAAACTTTCTGTAAGACAATTTCACAAACAGCGCGAGTGAATCACCGCGCGTGCTCTCTTTCTCTCAAAATGCGCAAATGGCTTCAAATCACCACGCATCACGTCTGTCTATAAGTGAGCTGCATGCAGCACAGTTGACACAGGAATTGGCACTTGCTCAATGGAGGGCAGTGTTGTCACTAAACTTTATAAATTGCATTTCT
>NW_015711932.1:0-256 GCF_001515625.1 Sinocyclocheilus rhinocerous
GTGCCTGTTTTACCTGTGGAACAGACTAAACCACTTCACACACTTTTAGCCTTTAATGTCTGTTTACACAACTGTTTTCTAGTTTAATTGTACTGGCATTTAAAGAAAGGATGTGGGGGCGAGACAGACAGACAGACAGACAGACAGACAGACAGACAGGAAGTGTCTTTTGGATTTGTTTGTGTGTGTGACTGTATTTGGAGTAGCATAATATAATATTGTATAATACTAGTATAATCATACTGTTTTTACAATG
>NW_015711933.1:0-256 GCF_001515625.1 Sinocyclocheilus rhinocerous
TATGAGTCAGGCCAGCCAGTGAGAATGGTGTCCATGAGGCGTTTGCAGAGAGCATCTGCCTGTGTGGTTTGCTTAAGTTCCTCAATCCTTCTGGATGACAACACCCCTTCCAGCGCTAACACGTCATAGTCCTCAATAGCTGCAGGAGTGTCTGTGGTAGGGAGGTGTGCACGTGAAAGTGCATCCGCAACATACAGTTCACGGCCTCGTTTATAGATCACATTTAGATGATAGCGCTGAAGTTTGAGCATCATCC
>NW_015711934.1:0-256 GCF_001515625.1 Sinocyclocheilus rhinocerous
GGCGACATCACACAACGACATCACTGCGACATCACACAATGACATCACTGCGACATCACTGCGACATCACACAACGACATCACTGCGACATCACTACGACACATCACATCAAAACTCGCTTCATCTTGTTTCTTTGCATCACTTCTTTCTTTTTTTCTTCTGTCATAATATTTTGAATATTTGAACTATTTGCTGTGGATTGCTTACTGTTCGAACTACTGCTTGGTTTTGAACTGGACTAATCACCCCCCCCCCC
>NW_015711935.1:0-256 GCF_001515625.1 Sinocyclocheilus rhinocerous
GCTGTCTAACTCTTTAAAGCAACATGCGCACAGACATACATTTTAGGAGACTGTTTTACTAGGACATTGGCTTAAATTGCCTACGGAAAACATTCTGCAGCTTATGTCAGCGAATTCTGATCGAAAACTCCTACGCAATTGAATCGACAGCATGTGAATGACCCACATATTCACACTGGCTGTGAGTGTGAAATGGTCACTGTGTCACTGCCTTTTTGTATTGATGATATTAGCAAAGGCTAGTTTCTCTTAGGAT
>NW_015711936.1:0-256 GCF_001515625.1 Sinocyclocheilus rhinocerous
GCCGCTAGTTCTTTGAAGTCGGCTTGGTGTGTCCCGGCCTTTATGGAAACATAACATCTATAGAAACTGAACCATGAAAACCGCATTCAGTGAATTGAGTCATTATCTTGAGACACAAACTATAATTAAGCACATTCAGATTGCATGATTTATACTTGTGTTTGCTGTAATGGCGTGGCTTGTTGCAGTTGCGAGATGTGACATGCGTACGGTTTGATAAATCCCCCGGTGGCAGGATCTCAGATCACCAGATCAC
>NW_015711937.1:0-256 GCF_001515625.1 Sinocyclocheilus rhinocerous
AGGGTTTTTGACATAGGCTAATTTTATGTGTATGTATACGCAACTTGGTATTTCTGCGCTGTCTGAAACATGTCTCTTTGCGCTTTGATTGTGTGCGAGAACAGCACGTGAGTAATGAATTGAACTCTCTTTCGTTTCTTCTTCTTGTGGTTTACAATTGCTTGTATGTGTAAACTGGCAAATTAATCTGCGAATCACGTGCGTGCCTAATGGTAGGGTCTCATCCGTATGTATTACGGATCAACTGCGATCCGTT
>NW_015711938.1:0-256 GCF_001515625.1 Sinocyclocheilus rhinocerous
TCATTAAGTGTGAAAGTGCAGCACAAGCATTCATCAAGATATCTCGTTTTGAGTTCTATTAAAGAAAAAAAATCATATGGGTTTGGAATGATGGATTTTTTTTTCATTTTGGGTGAATTATTTACTACAAAACTGGTAGATTTATCAAAAAAACGAGTCATCGGTCTGGGTCCCTATTGTCTTGGAGTCTTGATGGGTTTTTAATAATAGATGTGTTTTAGTGTGAGCTGTGGGGTGTCAGACTGTGACTCACTCC
>NW_015711939.1:0-256 GCF_001515625.1 Sinocyclocheilus rhinocerous
GAAGGAAAAATCATAGTTCTGGAAAGGTCTGTCTGGATTCTGCAAGCCGGTGAATTAAGCTTGCATCTGGGAAACATATTCCCGACCACAGCAATGCAGTCGTCATGGAGTTTCTCGAGTCGAAGATCAGGACAAAAGCCACAGCGAGTATGTGAGAGTACGGATGGAAATACAGAGGTCTAAGGCTTTTCCAGTTGTGAATGACTCTTAAATGATTTCTGAAAAACTTGTGCAATTTTGTATACATTCACAAGCC
>NW_015711940.1:0-256 GCF_001515625.1 Sinocyclocheilus rhinocerous
CCAGGAAAAAGGGGGGAAATGCAATGGAAAGCATATGTTTATGCAGAGTAGATTTATTAGGCATAATGCATCTGTTGAAAACTTACTAGCAATGAGTCCGACCCCTGACACGAGAGAGCCGACCCATGCTGTCATGCCTTTGCCATCCTGGAAGGTGTTTAACCATTCTGGGTAAAGCACCCCCACTGACTGGGGCGAACCGTAGGCCAGGAGCTGACCCATGAAAGAGGCAATCACAATGGCCCAACCCCATCCA
>NW_015711941.1:0-257 GCF_001515625.1 Sinocyclocheilus rhinocerous
GTTGTGACCCCAAAAACTGGAGGAAAAAAAAAAAAGGCTAAATTCAAATAATAAATCCCAACTAACCATTTAATAGTGTGCAGGACTGCACAAATAAATAGGCTTATAAACTTTTAAAAGGAAAAACACTTACCCTTTTCTTTCTTTTTGGCATCAAATGTTTTCTAATTAAACTTTTAAGTGCAAATTCATCTTTCCATGGTATATGATGCCAAAAAGTGTATATACTATTCAAAAGTTTGGGGTTAATAATAATA
>NW_015711942.1:0-256 GCF_001515625.1 Sinocyclocheilus rhinocerous
GTCTGTGTTGGTGGGATATTTCAACACAAAGCTTGCCTGTTCATCCTCCTGTCCCAGTGTCTGACGACGACCCGCTACATTCTTCAGCTTCCTTCACGATTGCAAACCTGGTCAGTCGCCTACATGTACGCCGCCACCATTTCACACATTACTACACACATACCTACTCGCATTAGATTCCCATCCGCACATTCTGTGTGCTTTTTATTTCCATAATTATGCAAATGTTACTTTTGCTCTTTAAGACTGTTGTTTG
>NW_015711943.1:0-256 GCF_001515625.1 Sinocyclocheilus rhinocerous
AGCCTCTGAATATGCATTTTATTTTCTATGATTGAACTGTTACTGAATACATAGCGACCTAAAGGGTGTATCATCTGTACCCACTTTACCACCTTGTATATTTCTTAAAATGCTATGTAATCCCTTTAACATTCATGTTAGAAAATATGTCCATTTATAATAGACAGTTGAAATATCACAAATATAATTTTTTAACAGAATTTGCGTAGCAATGTGTAAATGTGACTTTTATCCTATTATCATAACACTGTACAAC
>NW_015711944.1:0-257 GCF_001515625.1 Sinocyclocheilus rhinocerous
ATTCTAAACTTTGCTTTAGTAAAGGTGTTAAAAGTAAAAAAAAAAACAGTATAAATATGATTAGCATAGATTTAGATCATTGAATCAGTTGTGTATATATTGCTGAAGATATCAAAACAATGTATTTGTTAGCTCTTTGCTGCACTCTAGTGGTAACAGATCTAAGTGCTACATATTACAGCACAAGCTTAAACTTCCATTTATTTTTAGACTTTTTTATTGCATATTCTGTTAAATCAAAACAAATATATTCCCAT
>NW_015711945.1:0-257 GCF_001515625.1 Sinocyclocheilus rhinocerous
CGCTGCAGTAATGACAAATAATAAAAATGATCAAACACATAAATTAAAAAAAAAACAGTAGTAGGCATAGATAAACATGTTTGTCTTATTTAAACTTTCCAGTAACATCATCCAAACCACAATACTCACATTCAAAAACCGCATTTGATGCACAAAACAACAGTTTTATGTGGGGAAAAAGGAAAAACATTCTTATGGTAGATCATGGAGATAATCTCAACAATTACTGACTGTTAAATATGAGTACATTTGAATAT
>NW_015711946.1:0-256 GCF_001515625.1 Sinocyclocheilus rhinocerous
ATAATAATGTTTTCTAATTTGAGTGGTACGGGTAGGTTTTCGCGGTAAATTCGAGCATGCTGCTGCGTCATGACGTCACGTCTGTAAACATAAGGATTGAGTCCCGGCTAATAGGCTATCGCATGCAAGGATCCTGCAGGTGGCGGATCGTTAAACTTTTCTCACAGCAGCTGGAATAATTACATTTATCATTTTGATTGTAATCCAGTTTGGATTATGTGTTTATGAAACACATGTGACTGAAATTAAATTATTC
>NW_015711947.1:0-257 GCF_001515625.1 Sinocyclocheilus rhinocerous
AAGTATCCCTATCAAGGTCATTGGCTTTAGATATGCTAGTTAGCGTAGTGCTGTTTGGTGCTGCAAAGAACGCACATTAAAAATTGACACTTATTATCATGCTTTACCAGCAGAGACAATGGGAAAATCAATATCTGTAGTAATAAATACGCAGAAAAGAATAATAAAAAAACTAAACCTACAGAATGAAAAGATTTGATGACAGAGAGAATCGTGATTAGCAGAGGTGCAAAGTCCAGGAGTCAGAAAGTAAAAGT
>NW_015711948.1:0-257 GCF_001515625.1 Sinocyclocheilus rhinocerous
AAATAAAAACTTGAAAGGGCTACCGCTTTTACCATACAAGAAGAAAAAAAAGAAAAAAAGAAAAAGAAAAAAAAAAAAAACCTACCCAGGTTTACGTAAATAACTGTAACGTTACTTACAAGAAAAAAAGGAAGAAAAATACAGCCAGACCTGTGATAACACGGTTCCATTATTGTCCATCCATGTTCTCCAGTATAAACAGACAGTGTAACGTTAGGGAAGTTCCGAGGATGCATCACAGTTACCATTCATTTTCG
>NW_015711949.1:0-257 GCF_001515625.1 Sinocyclocheilus rhinocerous
AAAAAAAATAAAAAATTGTATCATTGCAAACTCCACCATGACATGAGCTGATTGGCTGCTGTCACAGAGTGGTTTCAGCTCAGTGCAAACCCTTTCTCAAGTGACCAATCAACTCTTAGAGCACTGAATAAATAAGATAGAAGTGTGTGTGTCTTTCATTTGTCTGAAGCGGAGATTGAAGGAAACATGGTATAGACAGTTTATTGATCCACCTCTATTACTTATCTGGTGTGAAAGATTTGTTTTTGGGCTAATTC
>NW_015711950.1:0-257 GCF_001515625.1 Sinocyclocheilus rhinocerous
AAAAAACAAAGAGATGAGCTCAACTGTGAAATAGTCTCAAAACAAGCAGTACATTTTGTTAGTTGTGGTGAAAAGTGCAAATCTGTTTAAACTCGCATTAAAAATAACAAGCAACACCCCTCTATAGCATGGTGTCACAATGGCGCTTGACAACATGTCAGAGACTGCTGAAATGTGCTGCACATAAATAAACTGTGATAAGTTTTTATGGCCAAACTTTGCCACTTAAATTCCATATAAAAGGAGTAATTTCTTGT
>NW_015711951.1:0-257 GCF_001515625.1 Sinocyclocheilus rhinocerous
TAAAGAAATCATACCCACCCCACATTTGGTAGTATGTTTATATTATATAGTTTATCTATAATATAATATAGTATTTTTCAACATCAAAAACATCAATAAAAAAATTATATTTTACTCAATGTTTTGGTGTGCTATGTAATTTTATGCTTACAATTTAGCATTGGCATTTGCTTAGCAACATCATAACATTAGCTTCTACTGGATCAATTGTCTAATTCAAGTTAGGTCCACTATTTATACTGTAAGGTTTCATTTTG
>NW_015711952.1:0-257 GCF_001515625.1 Sinocyclocheilus rhinocerous
GCTAAAATACATTTAAGATCAAGAACAGAAGAGAAACTGAAATTTTCACACACAAAAAAAGGCTTTACAGTCAACAATCTTTCTCTCCCACGCAATGACATAACCTTTAATTACATGCTAATTACACTCCAGCACCACCCAAGTGGTTAGGTTAGGGTTAGATAATCACTGATATTAAATACTGCTTAATCACTTGCCATCAAATGTTCAGCATCACAAAGATGATAAAGCATTGATGATCCTGGTCATTCTCCAGC
>NW_015711953.1:0-257 GCF_001515625.1 Sinocyclocheilus rhinocerous
AAAAAAATATAAATGTATATAAAGTAATATAATATATGATATAATATAATATAATAAAAACATATATTTTTACATATAAATATGTACAAGTGTGTAATTACAAGCAGCTTCGCAAAATATTTAAATATTAGCCTATAGTTCATTGGTATAGTTAGTACATGTTACTACACAGTAACAAGAACATTGTCATATTAAGTGTGACCATGAATGCTGAATATATTTAATGTTAACCCCAATATACTGTGATAAATCCATAA
>NW_015711954.1:0-257 GCF_001515625.1 Sinocyclocheilus rhinocerous
AAAAAAACTAAAACAAAGAGGTCAGCCTTCCCAGGAAACATTTTTCCAAACTCAGTGTCAAGCTAAAACACAGGATAGAATACACAGTTACAACACTACTGTGTTTCCTCAGTATGTTCACAAAAAATTGAGTCTTTTCGAGTCAAGTTTATGCAATCTTAACTTTAGAGAGGCATTGTGGGCCATTCCAAGTTATGAATATCAGTAAAAAGAAAACTATACAGCAGTATTATGATTTGAATTAAACTGAATGAAAA
>NW_015711955.1:0-256 GCF_001515625.1 Sinocyclocheilus rhinocerous
GCACAAAAAGGGTCTATTCTTTGTTTCACATAGTTGAACTGGTGTGTCATGTTCAGCTACATAAGTGACTTTAGCCTGGCTTTATTTTGCTTAATAGTCGTGGCCAAATGGTTAGAGAGTCGGACTTGTAACCCGAAGGTCGCGGTTTTGAGCCTCGGTACCGGCAGGGATTGTATGTAGTGAGAGTGAATAAACAGCACTCTCTTTCACTCTCAATACCACGACCGAGGTGAGACCCTTGAGCAAGGCACCGAAC
>NW_015711956.1:0-257 GCF_001515625.1 Sinocyclocheilus rhinocerous
AGCATTTGGGTTAAAAAAATAACCCAGGATTTTTTAGAGTGTGGTCAAGACTTAATTTCAGAAGTCTGGCTACAAACATGTCTGCTTTCATCCAGTCTGATTCTAGCCAGTCATTCTGCGTGCTTCATTTGTGTGATTGATGCTATCCCACAATGCACCTTGCCACAATGTGCCAGTACATCTTCAACCTAACCTCTCATACAATAGTTTCGTCATCATTCACTTCAAACCTGTATGGCGTTTTTCTGAGGAAGATA
>NW_015711957.1:0-257 GCF_001515625.1 Sinocyclocheilus rhinocerous
AAAACAGTAGTTTGGTAAAAGCAAGCAAGACTGCTTGGGTTCATGCCTGCAAATCCCATCTGAGACACAGGATCTCTGAATTATTACTTAAAAAAAATAAAAATACAAAATCTGTAAAAGGAAAAACAGATCCTGTTTTCTTCAGATAATGGCAGTCATACGAAATTCACAAGATGTCATATTATGGCAACTGTGAAAAACAGCCACACTACTTTCATAAGTAATAGCAAATGCAGAATAGAATGATGTGTTACCTG
>NW_015711958.1:0-257 GCF_001515625.1 Sinocyclocheilus rhinocerous
AAAAATATGAAACATTAAAATTAAAAGTGTAATTGCCTGTTCATGTAATAATTATATGAATATGTTATATGAATTATACATAATTTTAATTAATATAACATAAATATAATAAGTATCCACAAAAGTTGGGCAATTTTGTCTCAAATTCTTTGACTGTAAACGGCTTTCATTTGAAGTGAGAGATATGGGGGAGTGGCTTTATTGCATCAGAAGTCACTTTGCTCACAGCTGATTGGTCCAGTTTGGGTTTGCAATCT
>NW_015711959.1:0-257 GCF_001515625.1 Sinocyclocheilus rhinocerous
AAAAATCTTACCGGCCCCAAACTTTCAATGGTAGTGTATGTATAGCGCAGTAAAACCACATTTTGGTTTTAACATATTAGCAGATACAGATATTGTTTGTTTGTTTATAATTTGTATAGCACATTTAAAAGCAATTCATGTTGACCAAAGTGCTTTCCAATAAAACAACATATAACCAAAACTAAAACAGCAAGAACATAAAAACAACATGACTGTAACGAATCATCCACTGAAGGCGAGTTGAAGTGAGAACCCAA
>NW_015711960.1:0-257 GCF_001515625.1 Sinocyclocheilus rhinocerous
AAAAAAAATACAAATGTTTTGTTGTAAATTAATTGTCATATTTTCATTTGATTACATTTTAAAAGCTTAACTAAATTGTTAATGTTGTATTCATTAATTTTATTAGACACCATTTTTGATGATAAATTTGATGATAATTTTTTGATGATAAATTTAAATCATAAAACACAGAATCCAGAAAAAATACTGTGGAAAACAGAATTTATGTAAAAATACAAGTGCATCTCAATAAATTAGAATGTTGTGGAAAAGTTCAT
>NW_015711961.1:0-257 GCF_001515625.1 Sinocyclocheilus rhinocerous
AACGCAGGGGCGGACGAGGAGCTTCAGTAGAACAACGGTGAATTATGGTCAGATGAGATGTTTTCAGGTCATATGTCAGTATGTCAGTAAAAACGAATTTTCCTGTCCTGTTAGCCGTTATTCTGTGCTCGTAGCATGTGCTCTTCAATTGCACGCACAAACACGGCAGAGCACACTGTAGCCTGTGTCATTTCATATTAAAGTGCATGATCCACAGATCCACATTACGTTCAGAAGCAGCAGCTCTTAAAGTAATA
>NW_015711962.1:0-257 GCF_001515625.1 Sinocyclocheilus rhinocerous
CATGTGTTTATTGGAGCAATTATTGCTGACCTTTTGAGAGAAATGGGAGGGGACAGCAACTTACAGACATGCAAATGCAATAACAGACATCACAGGAGCTGCTAGATATATACCACTATTTCAAGGACCTTCAGAGCACCTTTGTGTCAAATTAAATTTCATTCGAAATGTGTTTTTATTACATACATATTTTTTGATGAAATTAAAATTTTCTGGCAGCCAGCATGGCCACCTCTTCCAGCTATTATTTAGCATCA
>NW_015711963.1:0-257 GCF_001515625.1 Sinocyclocheilus rhinocerous
AGTGTCATATGTAACATCACTAAGGACTAGAGATGATCGCTTCACGTGCCGCTTGAACTGAGGCGCTACAACGATTAAAGGGCCACAAAACAGTATTGTTTGAATTTCTTCAAAAAATTAAAAAATTAAAAAATTTGAAAGCTGAGACATTGTTTCATACTAAAAATAAACTGCTCTGTCTGCACGTTGCCAGTTTCCTCTTTGCTCCATGATGTATTTTCACTGGTGTCTTGCATGAGAACTCCAAGGTTTGTCGA
>NW_015711964.1:0-257 GCF_001515625.1 Sinocyclocheilus rhinocerous
AAAATGGTGTGGTTAAAATGATTGCTATTGTTCACTAAAGGTACATAATTAAAAATATGTTTTCATGAACTGAAATAAATTAAAATACTTAATGAAAATAAAAAATACAATACAAAAAAAAAGCTTATTTCAAAATAATAATAAATACTACAATACTATATAAATAATACAGAAATAACACTGGTTAAATTACCTCCTCATATTTGCGGTCAGCCTCCTCAGCAATGTGCTTGGCCTCCTTGAGTTGGATCTCCTGG
>NW_015711965.1:0-257 GCF_001515625.1 Sinocyclocheilus rhinocerous
AGGGGAAAAAATTATATGGGTGGAAAAATACTATGGAACTGCTTGGTTACAAATATTCTTTAAAATATCTTCCTATATTCCTAAATATCTGAAATTCATACAGGTTTGGAACATGAGGGTGAGTAAATGACTAACACTTTAATCAGTGACACTGATTTACATGATAAAACATTGTGTTATAAATGGTGTAATGTTTTTACAATAACTGTATCGTTGTTATTTTTTTTGTTGTAATATTGTTTTTTTGCCTTTTTTCA
>NW_015711966.1:0-257 GCF_001515625.1 Sinocyclocheilus rhinocerous
TTAATTTCTTTGTTTTAGGTTTTGCTTATTTACAGTTGAAGACTCGTTCTGTCATTCAAAAAAATCATATATTCATGTATTATAGTATTTTTTTAAAAGTCCTCCATCTATTTCCAACAAGTAGAAGAAACATAAGAAACAGTGTCATTTAATCATGCAAAGAGTAGAAAAGTAGTGGGTCAGAGAAATGTACAGGTTGTGTTCACCGCAAACTCATATTTTCTTCATATTGCTCAAAAAGGAATCCAAAATTTGCC
>NW_015711967.1:0-257 GCF_001515625.1 Sinocyclocheilus rhinocerous
AAAATGTTCAAAAAAAACAACCATTGTTTTCTTAGTGTGAAAAACTATTAAATAATCTAAAGAGCCCTTTTTACAATAAAGAACCTTTTGTGCAATGGAAAGCTTCCACGGATGTTAAAAATGCTTTATGGAAATGGTTCTTCATGGGGTTTTGGAATAACATGGGGTTAATTTTCAGTTTTGGCTCATGCATAGACAAACACTAACATTCGCAAGCAGTGTTTTAAAATGCAATTAAATGCATGCAACATAAAATC
>NW_015711968.1:0-257 GCF_001515625.1 Sinocyclocheilus rhinocerous
AAAAGTTATATGTTTGGAGCAACTTGATTTTCAGATTAAAGCAAATGATCTATTGAAGGTGTGACTCCCATCAGACCAACCAAATGATTTCCAAATGATTTCTCACTTCACACTTACAATTAACCCCCTTTTTTTGGATGTTGCATTCAAAGTCATCATCTTACAAATCTGAGGTGTCACATGCCCCCTGTATTTGAATAGGCATGGCACTCCTGGAAGTACTGTAAGTGTACTATAAGTCACTTTGGATAAAAAAA
>NW_015711969.1:0-257 GCF_001515625.1 Sinocyclocheilus rhinocerous
TACAGGCTTCTAACAAATTAGCACATAGAATTTTGGTAATTAATAAACTTTTAAAAAATCTATACCCAGAGTAGTATAGAACAGACTTTAAAGGAATGGTTCACCCAAAAATGAAAATTTGCTTAAAATTTACACACCCTCAGGCCATCCAAAATAAAGATGAGTTTGTTTCTTCAACAGAACAGATTTGGAGAAATTTAGTATTACATCACTTACTCACCAATGGATCCTCTGCAATGAATGGGTGCCGTCAGAAT
>NW_015711970.1:0-257 GCF_001515625.1 Sinocyclocheilus rhinocerous
CACAGTACAAAAGGTATTATTTACTGTCGATCATAAGCCTGTACAACCACAAAGTGAACAGTCCACCCCTTTGATAAAATATCTACAAGTGTTTTAAAGTTTAAATTTCAGATATTCTCAATATAGTTGTATTTTAACCGTATGATTATATAAGCCATCATAAGACATCTGTGACTGTCTAGTTTCATAACTATCATGATAAGTGTCAATAAAAGAGTCTCATCTTCATCTGAATGTTTATCTCGTCTCATTCTGCA
>NW_015711971.1:0-257 GCF_001515625.1 Sinocyclocheilus rhinocerous
GGAGTGTTGATATAGTTACTACCCACTATCCATTTTTTGCTTCCAAAAGTTTCAAGAACTGTATGTTTTTAAATTAAATAAATTTCTGAAAGGGGAAAAAAGAAAACATGATTTCTGTTCATCTCTTGATTTTATGTGTTTTTAGCATTTGACTTTAGATTTGAGTTAGATTATTTTAATATATTAATAATCATTTATTAGTAAAAGCCCCCTTAGAAGTTTGCTGAGGCCCCCTAGTGGGCCCTGGCCCCTTGGTT
>NW_015711972.1:0-257 GCF_001515625.1 Sinocyclocheilus rhinocerous
AAAAGTGGTTCCTCCAGTGCCCAGTGTTCTAGATTTTCCACATTCCTTTCTGTTCTTATGGCATTTTTCCATGTTTGTAACATAGATCTATAAAAAACTGTGAGCTCAGATAAGTTCATCTCTTCAAGGTTCATTAAAAATAATTGTTTATCAAGTCCAAAGCCACCAACTCTCCTCATGATCGCAATTGCAGTTTTTTTCCCATAGCACGTCTTTATCATATAAAAATCTCTGTGCAGCTTGTATCCTGAAAGCAC
>NW_015711973.1:0-257 GCF_001515625.1 Sinocyclocheilus rhinocerous
ATTTGATAATTTTTTGTGTAACTTTTAAATAACATTCCAATCTTGACATTTTAACATTATTAGAATATAAAAAAAATAAGAAACTTTCAAATAACTTTATATTTCAGGTGAAAATAAAAGTTAGCAGAATGTTGTAAGAAATGTTTTTGTAGTCTTTAAATAATGTTAATCACAACAAGAAAACTGGACATTTACACGTTCATAGAATATTAAAAATAAATGTTTAAATAACATATTTAAGGTGAAAATAAAGTTAG
>NW_015711974.1:0-257 GCF_001515625.1 Sinocyclocheilus rhinocerous
AAATAAATAAATTTGAGAATGAATTAGAGTTTGGTATTTTACTTTTGCTTTAATGACAGATACAGTTAGTTTTTGGGCCCTTTTGTACTTAAAGCAAACTGTGTTGTTGTGCTGGTCTTCTTTGCATGTAATTCTTTGCATATGTGAAAGTATACATTTTATTTAAAAAAAAAAGAATAAAAGTTGAAAGTGTATAAATATTCATACTTTCATAGCTATCAGAGCACCTGACCCCACTCCTACCTAGTTCTCAATAA
>NW_015711975.1:0-257 GCF_001515625.1 Sinocyclocheilus rhinocerous
ATTTAATCATACAGTTGTTGGATTTGTAACAAAATTGATAGGTCTGTTGTTTTTTTTCCCTGATTAAATAAAATTTTTTAATTTACTATCATGTGCTTGGATGTTTTTTTGTTTGTTTGTTTTTTTGTAAAGAATGCTGAATTGAATTATTATTCTTTTATATTATAAATAAAATTATAACACACAGACCACTATTGCAGTGCAATGTGAATCAGGTGCTGGAATATTAACTTGAGCTTCAGAGCAATTGGTTGTTC
>NW_015711976.1:0-257 GCF_001515625.1 Sinocyclocheilus rhinocerous
AAACGGGGCATTTTCCACTCCAGCAAGACACAAACAAGCCCTGTGTCTTCTGGAAACAATTAGGAGGAGCACAGTTGTGCAGCCCAGGCATATGATAAAAGAGAAGTCTGGACTTTACTTCGTCTCTCTGGAGTGTGTTAAAACAGCCGAGGAGAGCAGCGTCTGAGCGGCTTCATCTCCTGAGATCAGGACAGGGGTGTGCAGATTTTACCGTGCACTGTAAAAAATGACTGTGAATTTAACGGTAAAAGACTGTA
>NW_015711977.1:0-257 GCF_001515625.1 Sinocyclocheilus rhinocerous
TTTTTTTTTTTTACTTTAAAATGTCATGTTTAATCCAATGTGAAAATTGAGAAATTTACTAGCAATTTCTGAGTGAAAATGGTTTCTGCTCTTTTTTTTCCAATATACTGTATAATGAACATTATTAGGGGCCACTCACACAAAACATGTTTTTTTTAAAAAACACATTCTATGTGAATGGCCCCTAATAGCATTCATTATTTATGCATTTTCCATATCGTGTTTGCTGTTTGTTTACCTGTATTTTGATGTCACTA
>NW_015711978.1:0-257 GCF_001515625.1 Sinocyclocheilus rhinocerous
GTTAGGCGTCTACATTGTCAGCTGAGGAGATTACAAAGATTAACCGAGTGTTACCTGCTTTTGCCAAAAAACGACAGTTGGAGTTATCTACTTTTGCTAAAAAACAAACTTTTAATATATAAAAAATATACTTTTAATGAACTTTAATTTTGTAAGTTACTTTTTTGTTTTATTTTTTAGTTGCTGTTACTTTATAAAAACAACCCAACTTCAGTTTGATTGATATTACTTGGAATGCACAATAATAATAAAAAAAA
>NW_015711979.1:0-257 GCF_001515625.1 Sinocyclocheilus rhinocerous
AATTTCAAAAAATTAAATAAAAAAACTCACAGCACAAATAAATAAATAACAGGAAAATAAATTGATTTAATAAATTTTAATAAATAAGTTTAATTAAATTTAGTCCTGAATTTATTTCTCTATTACTTTTTCTAAAACAGAAAAAAAAACATAGCACAAATAAACAAAAAGTGAAAAAACATATTTTTCCTAAAGTAAAAAAATCATAAAACAGCACATAAAAATGAGCATGCACAAATAATATATAATAAACAAAA
>NW_015711980.1:0-257 GCF_001515625.1 Sinocyclocheilus rhinocerous
AAATAATAAAAATAAGTAATTAACAATATAAATAAATACTTAAGGAATATTATCACTATTATTATTATGATTTACTTATTTTTAGTATTTATTTTGTATAATTACGTAATTATAATTAAATGTTATTATTATGTAAATATAATGATGTAATAATTAGCAATTATGCAATTGCTGTTTTAGTAATTTTGTATTTATCATCATCATCATCATCATTATTATTATTATAGTAAGTACTAAAACGACTAGAACAGAAACTA
>NW_015711981.1:0-257 GCF_001515625.1 Sinocyclocheilus rhinocerous
CTGCTGACACAGGAAACAGAAAGACAAACACAACAACCGGAACACTAAAGTAAACATGAATTGCTAAAAACTCAGAAAGTAATATAAGTATTAAAGCACAAAGTATGGTTTTATTAATAGACAATTAAATTATAAAATAAATAAATATTTGCTAGATGACATTATTAATGTTTGAAATGCATCACAGTCTGTGAAAAGGGTTCGTTGCATCGGTTTATGTTTTCGTCAGTCATGATGCACGGCCCATGAAGTCTGAT
>NW_015711982.1:0-256 GCF_001515625.1 Sinocyclocheilus rhinocerous
GTGTGTGTGAGAGAGTGTTTGTGTGTGTGTGTGTGTGAGAGAGAGAGCGAGAGAGAGAGTGTGTGTGTAATTTCTTACATGTTGAACTGTTGTGCAAAGTTGTTTTTTTTACAATGTCTTAAATATTTTTCTTGTTTCTTGTTTGTGAAAAAAAAGAAAGAAAGTATACATGTACTTATTTACTTGAAACAAGAATAGATCTGTAAAATAATTATGTATTATATAATCGTTTATTCCTTATTCATGTAATGGACAA
>NW_015711983.1:0-257 GCF_001515625.1 Sinocyclocheilus rhinocerous
AAATATTTTTCTGCATTGAAATAAGTGGGGAAAAGCACCTTTTTAGCTTCATAGGATAGTAAAAAAAACTAAAATAAGAAAATCTAACCAATAAATGTTATTATTTTGGTTCTGTAGAGTTGCCTTAGAACATTAAAATAGACGGGTCAAATTGACTCGGGAACAGTACGAACATAACACATACATTTTTATTTTTTTTTATTCATGTCAAAACATCAGCATGTTGAAACTTTGCATGCATGTTCATGACCCTAAAT
>NW_015711984.1:0-257 GCF_001515625.1 Sinocyclocheilus rhinocerous
AAATTAAACAGATTTGTGGGAAGGGATGGTCTAAAACTGGTCAAAAGTATTATAAACATATTATAAGCAGCTACAGAAAACATTTAGTGTAAGATCTACAACAAACTAGAGTTCAGTGGTCAGCTTACTTTTTCAGCCTTGCACTGTAAATGATTACTTATTCAATGTGTTCAATAAAAATGTGAAAATAGTGTTTGTGTGTTATGCCAGATTGTGTTTGTCTACAACTATGAGTAAATTAAGTTCAGAACACATTT
>NW_015711985.1:0-257 GCF_001515625.1 Sinocyclocheilus rhinocerous
AAATTAGGGATCTGTTGATGTACCATTGAAGTGTAGTTGAAATATTAATGTTGCTTCTTGGTACATCAGATGACAACACACTTTTATGTAAACAATTCAGTTAGTTGTATTTTCAGTGTTTCAGCTAAAGTGATTTAGAATCAACATGTAACATTGATACAACAATATTATTCTTTTTAATTTCAATACTGATTCAACAGCAGTGATGTTGAATGAACATCAGAATGTAACACTGACTGAACAATATTACCACTGAT
>NW_015711986.1:0-257 GCF_001515625.1 Sinocyclocheilus rhinocerous
AAATCATTCATTAAAATGGAAATTCAAATTGAAGGCTTTGAATCATGGGATATTCCCCATATTCAACCTATTCGGTGTTCTAAAATTGTTAATAAATGGAAAATAAGTCTGATAATTTGCAGTTTCTTAATCTGTGTAATTATAGCCATTTAATATTAACATCAGGTTATACAGAAAATGCAACCGTATATACATTTAATTTTAACTGTAACATTTTGTAAAAACGCTACGGAAAAAAAACTGTTAATAGGTTAACA
>NW_015711987.1:0-257 GCF_001515625.1 Sinocyclocheilus rhinocerous
AAATGTTTTAAGTTATAATTTGCTTATGGCAATTAAAAATTAAAAACAATCAGTTAAAATAAGAAGATGGTGAAGAAAAGGCTACCCCTATGATTCATACTCCCAGTAGGCTTGCTGTAATAGTCGATGTTGACGGTGTTAAGCCACAGCACTGGTTACGTCACTTGCCCACCGTGGCACCGCCCACCTCCTTCATTTTCATTTTTTATAGTAAATAATTTAGTTCAGTTGAAGAACAGACACTACCATTAAAAAAT
>NW_015711988.1:0-256 GCF_001515625.1 Sinocyclocheilus rhinocerous
ACTTCAGTCTTCAGTGTCACATGATCCTTCAGAAATCATTCTGATGTTTCTATCAATGTTGAAAACAGTTGTGCTGCTATTTTTGTGAAAACTGATCATTATGTTTTACATTTCTGGATTCTTTGTTGAATGTTTGAAAAAATTATATTTGAAATACACTCTAAAAAATGCTGGGTTAAACAGGGACAAACGCAGCTATTGGGTTGTTTTGACTCAAAACAACCCAACCGCTGGGTTTGTCCCTTTTTAACCCAGC
>NW_015711989.1:0-257 GCF_001515625.1 Sinocyclocheilus rhinocerous
ATTTTCATTAGCTTTTGAATAAACTGTGTTTGTTGCATGTAATATAAAATTTTATTGGTGATGTCTTTTCTTTCTTTTATTGGTGAATTATTTTCATTGTAAAGCACTTTGGGGCAACATCTATTGTTTGTAAATGTGCTTTATAAATAAATTTGCTTGCTTGCTTGCTTGTCACATGCACACAATGACCGCTCTTTGTCTTTGTCTTTGATTTGCTGTAGGCCTCTTGGTAGCCTCTCTGACCAGTTTTCTCCTGG
>NW_015711990.1:0-257 GCF_001515625.1 Sinocyclocheilus rhinocerous
AAAGACAACCAATTTGCCACAGTCAATATATTTAAAACGGTAGTTTTGCGTTAAGGTATTTTATGACAAATACTTCTGGGTTTTTCTGTTTGGTTTTAGAGAGAGAGCGAAAGAATATTGATTTACTGCTAGTTTTAAACATTACCTTAACAGGAATAGCTCACCAAGAAAATGTTGAATATGAAAATTGTCCTGGCAAAGGAGTCATTGAGTATGGAAGTCAATGGGGCTTATCAACTGTCAATGGAGCTAATCGA
>NW_015711991.1:0-257 GCF_001515625.1 Sinocyclocheilus rhinocerous
AAAGCTTTTGTATGACTTGATTTGGAAGAACTGGAACATATTTCATATGTCATTGTATGGACAAGAGGAACATCCTTAGAAGTTTCTCCTTTTGTTTTTCACCGAAAAAAAAAAAAGAATAGCAGACGGATATGGAAGACATGAGGGTGAGTGAATAATGACAGGGTTATGTGAACCTTTGGGGGTTCGTGAGTTGTTGAATAATAATTAAACTAATAATTAAATAATAAAAATATATTAAAAAATAAATAAAATAA
>NW_015711992.1:0-257 GCF_001515625.1 Sinocyclocheilus rhinocerous
AGCGCGGGTATAAGAGGCAGCAAGTGCACCGCATTAATTCATCTTTTCGCTTCGGAGCTGAGCGGTGGTGCATAACTACTGCTCTCCTCTTCAAGTGATTGCAAGAGCGAGTGCGGGCGTTCCGGCGTTGCAGAGGTGGTCACGGTCTCACGGAGAGAAAGAAAGATCGTCTTTCGTGCAGACAGCCACACTTGGAGTGTGCGGTGGCCAGCTCCCCTGCGTGCTTCAGCACTATTAGAGCAATCTCTAAAAGAGCA
>NW_015711993.1:0-257 GCF_001515625.1 Sinocyclocheilus rhinocerous
TATTTACAAATATTTATTAATTTAAATTAATTTATTATGTAGCTTAAAAAATAATTTGAAAAAAGAAATGAAGACTTGTTTCGTCCAGAGTTTTTGAACGAATCTCTTGATTCAAACATCAAATACATGTAACAGTCACTGTTTGCCACCTACTGACATAATGTAACGTATACAATCTACTGTATATTTGAAGCTTATCATTAGTTCCAAAAGTTAATTATTACTCGTTTTGATCGCGGCTGCCGCAACATCAGAGT
>NW_015711994.1:0-257 GCF_001515625.1 Sinocyclocheilus rhinocerous
GGAAGAATCCTACAAGAAAGTCGTTTACGACGCCGTGGATCTCTGACAAAGCAGCGTGACTGTACCCGGACTGTGACCGTGACAACATGGGGCCTGTGTGTAGCGTGAAGAATTTTTTCAGAGGCGTCGTGTTTACCCCCCGTTATAAAGAGCAGATGATCTAAATGATACTCACGGCTATTGAGCACACGTGTGATCCCAAGAAAGATTAAGAGGGGCAAACGAGACGTATAAAGAATCGCAAGAAACAAATGGAC
>NW_015711995.1:0-257 GCF_001515625.1 Sinocyclocheilus rhinocerous
AACAATAAAGTGAGTGCATATTCTCTGTAATCTCTTACCTGCTGAGTGAATGAAGATGTGAACTGAAAATTCTTTTTTTTTTAAATAAATCCTACCATTAGTCTTAGAGATCTGACTTGGAAGTCTTTGCCGTAGTGTAAATCATTTGTAACAGCCATATGGATCGACATTGTTCATTTAGGGTTTTTGCCCAGCGCGTTTTTGCCCATTCCCCTTAATAAAAGCCAAAAAAAAAAAAAACGAAATAATACTGATCT
>NW_015711996.1:0-257 GCF_001515625.1 Sinocyclocheilus rhinocerous
AACAAGCTCCAAGCCATTCGTGACTGGCCCTTACCTTCATCAGTAAAAGAATTACAGCACTTTCTAGGTTTCTCCAACTTCTGTCGCCGTTTTATCCAATCCTTCAGTCTGTTTACTGCACCACTCACCTCCATGCTCCACAATAAACCTAAGACTCTGTCCTGGCCTCCGGAGGCCCAAAGAAGCTTTGACCAGCTGCGAGAAGCCTTCTGCACCTCTCCCACCCTGATTCACCCAAATCCTCAGAAGCCGTTCGT
>NW_015711997.1:0-256 GCF_001515625.1 Sinocyclocheilus rhinocerous
ATTATAATTGAATTTATAGATCAAATGTAAGAATTTGAAATGAAACTATTAATGAGATTAGTGGGAAAATACCCTCTATAAAGGTGAAAAAAAACGTCCTTGGATAAAATATTGAATATATAAATAATTAATAAAATGAGAATATTGCTTCAGGATACATCATATTTGCAAACACACACACACACACACACACACACATGATTATATGTGCAATAATTATGCACACCTGAATATAAGGCGTTTTTCACTTCAAGCC
>NW_015711998.1:0-257 GCF_001515625.1 Sinocyclocheilus rhinocerous
TTGATGCATAGGATGAGCAAGCATGTATGTGTATAAGGTAATGAGTAACATGGTGAATAAAATAAGGAGCTGTTTTATAATGCTTTAGCAACTTTATGAATTAAAATAAATAAAGTTAGATATGAATTAAGATGTCCCCTTAATATGTTAAATAAAACAGAGCGTTTAACGCAAACCACACATTAGTGGGTGGATTTTTCTTTAGTGTTTATTGAAGTGTTAATATCCATTATCAATTGATTATCATGTAATGGAGA
>NW_015711999.1:0-257 GCF_001515625.1 Sinocyclocheilus rhinocerous
AACACCAAACACACCTGAAGAACAAATATTTACTCTTTGAAACTATTTGAAAATATCTCACTGCAATACAATTACTGACTCTGCACTTAATGTATAATTTCAATGTATAATTCAATAATGTGCAATAAATAAACCCTTTGATGTGAGTGGAAGAGAAAAGTGTTAAAATGGACATCACGAACACAAAGATGTTTTAGTGTATTAGTCTGATAAAACATGAAAATAAATGTTGGAAATAATAAATATCAGAATTATGT
>NW_015712000.1:0-257 GCF_001515625.1 Sinocyclocheilus rhinocerous
AACAAATATGTTGGTGGATTTTGATGTGAGAGAACAACAGGGGATGGTTGTTCTTATGTTGTTATTATGGATTATAGACCCGTATTTTGGCCAGAAGTGACGGTTTAAAGTTGAAACGACTTAATGATTAATTTGTTTATTACAAACATGCAGCTTTTTGCTTCACAAAATGTTAATTGAAGGACTGGAGTGGTGTGGATTAGGCTACGTGGGGATTATTCTGATGTTTTTATCAGCTGTTTGGTCTCTCATTCTGA
>NW_015712001.1:0-257 GCF_001515625.1 Sinocyclocheilus rhinocerous
AACAAAGAATATCGTTTACATGTAGCGCATCAATTCTGCATGGTAATGCAAGACTCTCTCGCTCTTTCTCTCTTTGCGTGTGTGTGAGACAAAGTGACGGCGAGTTGTGCGCCTTTACACTAGAGTTTACGGTACGTCAAATACAGGTGCACTGCGCATCCATTCAGATGAACTGAGAAATAGCACAGATCGCTTGACAGAGAATGAAACTGTGAAGCGCTCAGTCAGTGTGTTCGACGAGTAAAAATATATCTGTG
>NW_015712002.1:0-257 GCF_001515625.1 Sinocyclocheilus rhinocerous
GTAACTATAGTGAACTCTCAGCTCCCTTGACCTCTCTCCTACGCCTGAAACCAAAACGTCTCTGCTGGAAACAAAATGCAGTCAAAGCCTTTCAAAAGCTAAAAGCTTTTGCACTGCTCCAGCATTCCGACACCCAGACCCTTCATTGTCAAAGTGGATGCTTCATCTCTCGAAGTCGGAGCAGTGCTATCCCAGCGGAGAGGTGAACCCCTAGTACTCCATCCATGTGCCTACTTCTCAAAGAAGCTATCCCCGGC
>NW_015712003.1:0-257 GCF_001515625.1 Sinocyclocheilus rhinocerous
ACGGTTTATCAGCATCCCTCCACTGCCCCATCTCCTCAGTTCGAATTCTTACTACACTTATACGGGGGGTACTCTAAGTTCGGGCTATTCCCGAGCTCGGAGCGCTTTTCCGGACAGCACGCCACATATGCATTACCATACTTCAGCTAATTATATGCAAGTGTGTACTCGTGAATTCTAGTTTGGTAGACATATGGAGACTTCTGCACCCAACCGAAAGAGATTACACACATAGGCGGAAATCCCGGGGGGGGGGC
>NW_015712004.1:0-257 GCF_001515625.1 Sinocyclocheilus rhinocerous
AACCAGACAAGTAAACACGGTCTGGTGTGATAAGATTCATATAAAAAAACGAGAATGATGTAATGCACGCGTTGCCTCGGCAGAGCGCGAGCCGCTCGGTTATACAAACAATATCAATCTCCTCGGAGAAACATAGCTGCAGCAGTGAGCTCTCACTCAGAGGGGGAAGAATCCGCAGCGCGGACTTCCGAACCCCGAGAGAGAGCGCTAGGTCTAGGGAATGCGGGTGGAGATAGGGAGAGCCCGTCTCCAACCCG
>NW_015712005.1:0-256 GCF_001515625.1 Sinocyclocheilus rhinocerous
CGACTTAAGACTGGTTTTGTGGTCCAGGGTCACATTTATAATGTTCCAAAATATTTCTATTTCAAATATGTGCTGTTCTTTTGAACTTTCAATTAATCAAAAAATGTATCACAGTTTTCACAAAAAATATTAAGCAGCAAAACTGTTCAACATTGATAATAATAATAAGAAATGTTACTTGAGTTCCAAATCAGCATATTAGAATGAAGGGTCATGTGACACTGAAGACTGGAGTAATTGCTGCTGAAAATTCAGC
>NW_015712006.1:0-257 GCF_001515625.1 Sinocyclocheilus rhinocerous
GACAAACATACTGTGTAAGAAAATATTTTTTTAGAGTGTAAGACTTTTTCATTTGGCAAAAGTAAATGTATCTTGTTTTAAGAATGTTTAAATATTTTTATTTGAAAACAAGACTAAACTAAAAACAACAGATAAGTTTTGGTTTTAAGAAACATAATGACTGGCTTTCTTACTCATAGCAATTAGGGAAGCATAAATATTAGGGCTGTCAATCGATTACATTTATAACTGATTAATCTCAGCATAAAGTTTTGCTT
>NW_015712007.1:0-257 GCF_001515625.1 Sinocyclocheilus rhinocerous
AACTCGGTTACACACCCAGAACACCCTAGCAACCACCAAGAAAAAACCACCTACTGGAGCATAATGATGGAGTCAACTTTTTTTGTTAGTGCCAACAGTACAGTCCATCCTGAGATACTTTTGGGCCACCATACAAGATAAAGCAGAAGGTTGAACAAATCATTTCCCTCAAAAACTCTAGTCAAGCCAACAACATCTGCTGGATCTGAGGCTTTTCTGAAATGTCCTGCAGGTAACAGAGGTCAAGGGGTTGAGCT
>NW_015712008.1:0-257 GCF_001515625.1 Sinocyclocheilus rhinocerous
AACAAATTACATAAATTATTAATTTAGAAATATCACACTTTTTTTGGAATTTTTAAAAAAAAATTTTTTACATATATGTTGGTTGCACTACATGACTTTGTTGGTCACATAACATGACATTGATTTTGAGGGAAAAATTGTTAAATATATTTTACCAAAACTATTTAACTGCATTTAGTCAATGTATTCCTCTTTTCCTTTTCAATAATTTTTTTATTTATTATTTATTTGTTTGTTTCTTTGTTTGTTTATTGTGC
>NW_015712009.1:0-257 GCF_001515625.1 Sinocyclocheilus rhinocerous
AAAGAACATATTAAAAACTTTTTATTTCAGATAGTTGCCAAGGCAGCATCTCTCATTTGATGTACTAAAAGAACTAAAACTAAAATAAAATTAACAAAAACGATATATGTGTGTGTGTGTGTATATACACATAAAATGACAAAATCTGTTTTTAAAGTCTCTTCTGCTCAGCAAGGCTGCATTTATTTGATCAGGAATACAGTAAAAATGTTAAATATTATTATAATGTAAAACAGCTGTTTTCTATGTGAATATCT
>NW_015712010.1:0-257 GCF_001515625.1 Sinocyclocheilus rhinocerous
AATAAATCCATTAAATCCCGCTCATTAGAGCACTAGGCTCATTAAGTCCGAGCGAGAGAGGGAGGAGCAGCGCGTGAGTAACTCTGCGTGCGCACCAACACAGTCATTAACGCAAGCTGAGATAATTACGGCCGCCTGTTGTCAGCTAATATGCCTTCAAAAATCGGCCAGATGACGGCATCTCAGGAGACAGAAACTGAAGCTAACATTGTATTCGGACGTGCCTTGATGCCTTCCTACCTTGGAATGCGTCCTCC
>NW_015712011.1:0-257 GCF_001515625.1 Sinocyclocheilus rhinocerous
GCGCCAACAGAGGAGAAAGAAAAGAAAGAATTTTTTAATGTTTTATGAAATATCATAAACATGTATAACGAAATAATAATGATAGGGGATTTTAACACAGTTTTTAGTGAACAAGACATGGCAGAAGGAATGGTTTTTAAAACTGACACGGGGAAAAAGAATTAAAAAAAAGAATTAAAAAGAATTAAAAGCATTAATGGGAGAAAATAATGTCATCGATGTGTGGAGAGAAAGAAATTAAAAGAAAAAAGAATTTT
>NW_015712012.1:0-257 GCF_001515625.1 Sinocyclocheilus rhinocerous
AATATAAAGCAAAAAGAGTGGAATTAAGATGCACAATCAATCAATCAATAAATCAACAAATAGGCTAAATAAGTAAATTAAAAAAAATGTATATATATTTTTTAATTTCATGTTAACTTTGAACCCAGACAGACTCTAGACCTCCCCATATGTGCTAAAGGCCTGGTATCAGGTGTTGTTTTTGCATTGCATTGGTCTCATCACACGATTGTGGTACCTCAGATCTGAGGGCAGGCGTGGGTGTGTAAATGACAACA
>NW_015712013.1:0-257 GCF_001515625.1 Sinocyclocheilus rhinocerous
ATGGAACTACGGAATTAAAATAAATACGTAATTGCAACATTTTAGCAGATTTTTTTCTTGCAATTCTGAGACAAACATATAATCTTGGAATAAAAACGTAAAACTTGGAATTGCAAGAAAAATTCAGAATTTTTCTCATAATTGTGAGCTGATATCTTGCAATTGGCCTGTGTGTTTATATCTCGCTCACTGTTTTATTTTTTCAGAATTCTTTTCTCCTTTCAAAATTGTCTGAATTGTGAGATAAAGTTGCAATT
>NW_015712014.1:0-257 GCF_001515625.1 Sinocyclocheilus rhinocerous
AAGCCCGCCGGACGATAATATGGCAAGCCTTGCAAGCGTTCATGTGACCCCAAAATCCGCTCTAGAAAGCTTTCCTTCATCTCCTTCGTCTCCGCTGGTTCCGTCCAGCTCTCCATTGTCTCCTGAGTCTCCATTGTCTCCACTGGTCCCGTCCAGCCCTCCGTCGTCTCTAGAGCGCCCCTCAGAGCCGGCTCTAGCCCCAGAACTCACTCCAGTGCCAGCTCCTCGTAAGCGCTACCCTGATCCCGAGTTAAACC
>NW_015712015.1:0-257 GCF_001515625.1 Sinocyclocheilus rhinocerous
AATTAAAAAAAACAAAAACAACAACAGGTGGTTGGACCAATGACTCTCCCCTTCTTACAGCAGAGGAAGACAAGGCCTTGTCAATACTTCAGATGGCATTTGTGGTGATATTGACCTCCAAGGAGGAGTAGGGATGCCTCAACCTGAGCCTGAGTCAGGTCCTATCCAGGTCCTATATCAGTTTCACCTGCCATCTTCCAGCACCAACCATTTCCTAGTCCTCCAAACAACCCTCTCAGGCCTCAGCCTCCATCTTC
>NW_015712016.1:0-257 GCF_001515625.1 Sinocyclocheilus rhinocerous
GATTAATATTTTTATTGATATTAAAACAAATTAAATTTAATTAAATTAAAACAATGAACTATTTGAATAAAAATAATAAAATACAAATATTTGATGAGTGTGCATTTCAAATATATGAATTATAAATTAATGAAAATAATAATAATAATACATTTAATAAAATAATAATACTTAACAATATTAATAAATTAATCATAAAATAAAAATTAATAAAAATTATATTAAATTACTTAAATACTTAATAAATAATAAAACAA
>NW_015712017.1:0-257 GCF_001515625.1 Sinocyclocheilus rhinocerous
TCCAAAATATCATGCATGATGTCGACAGCATAGTTTTCCCCAGTACTGAAATACTGCAAAGTATTGAGCATGCTTTTCCTCTTGATGCCAAAAGAAGAGGTTAGTGTTGGATGATCTACCAAACTGGCATAATGCTGATCATTCAGTACTGGTGATCTTGAAGTCAAACTTGGGTCATCCTCTGAGAAAACTGACTGAGCTGAAGATTTATCAATTAAGCAAAATCGACAGAAATAATTAGCACTAAATGATTCCAA
>NW_015712018.1:0-257 GCF_001515625.1 Sinocyclocheilus rhinocerous
AATTAAGAGCTGAATTAACATTGCTTTATATTCTGAAATGTAAGAAATATTTTAATATTTAAGTTCAGGTAAGTAATATAGCCTACAAAAGAAACCTAATAAAGTAATCAAATGTAAATAAACACTGCATTTTCACTGTGTGAATTCATAGATTAACGCTTATTAAAGCTAATGTTATTCAGATTGAGAGCTGTGAGTGATTTTCTCTTTGTATTTTGTTGTTTGATTAACATTGATGGCCCAAGCGCCAGTCACTG
>NW_015712019.1:0-257 GCF_001515625.1 Sinocyclocheilus rhinocerous
CTTGAATGTTAAATAGGAAGATGTGTGACTTTAAAATGGTGGAAGAAAACTAATAAAGTATTTTTTAGCTAATGTAACTGCCACCATGGGATCAACAAAAATAAATTAACAAGGCAATGGAAACTATTGTAATGGCAGACTCGGAGCAGCCAGGAACATATGGTGCAATTTTACCCCCACTTTCCTCACTACAATAAACCAATTTATTGAAGGTTACATACCTTTTATCCAGTGTACTTGTCAAGAGAATCACCTGG
>NW_015712020.1:0-257 GCF_001515625.1 Sinocyclocheilus rhinocerous
AATTTCTAACTGACATGCACTGCTTCAAGTCAGATGCAGTGCTTCAAAAACGTCAGTGCAACAAATGATGGTACATTCAGTTATAATTCCGTGAAACAGCAATCCTGTCACTCATAGCCTAACTGTGCCAAATCAGTACTTAAGCTTTATTTGCCTTAAGCAAGTCTGATAAAGCATTTTGTTTAATTTATTAACTAACTTCACTGGAATTTAATTGCAGCACTCCCGCAAAGGATTACAGTCTTGGGCAAAAACAC
>NW_015712021.1:0-257 GCF_001515625.1 Sinocyclocheilus rhinocerous
TACGGGTCAGTGACATGATGGTCACGTTTTGTTTGGGTTTAATATGCAATTGACACAAAATGATTAGAACACACTTCTTTTACTATTTAGGGGACATAAAAAATGTCAGGGTGGTACAACTTTCCTGATATCATAAAGAAGAAAAAATAAAATAAAACCTCATTAAGTGGTTTGATGTAATCTTTTAGTAAAATTAATTCGAAAATATGTATATATTTTAACAAAACTTCTTTATTGCTTATTACTGTAATATTTGA
>NW_015712022.1:0-257 GCF_001515625.1 Sinocyclocheilus rhinocerous
TTGCTTTCCAGATTGTGACATTGTTTCTAGTGAAACTGAATGTCCAGAGGGAAATAATGTAGTGCAGGCTATTTTTTGGTTCATTATGATTTCACTGAATTGTTAAAGTGAGTTTAATGTGCACTGATGAATTGTGTTCATAACTTTAAGTAAACAGGGTCAGTTTTGATTTCATGGTGTCTTTAAATTGAATGAGAAAAGTTAAGTATACAATTTGAGCTTGTGGGAAAACAAGCCGGTTGGGTTCAAGCGTTTAA
>NW_015712023.1:0-257 GCF_001515625.1 Sinocyclocheilus rhinocerous
TTAATAAGGTAGGCGGTCCTAACCTCTCTCAGTGCAGGATTGGTTAAACAGGATCGATATCGTCACGGCTGTTCTAATGTGGATAATAGTTCTGTTAAATATGGCGGGTATTTTAAGTACCATTGCTAATGATTTGCGTTTAATAGCAAATGATATAGATCATGCACCAAGCGACTACCTTCTGTTTCGTTTGGAACGTGTAGTCGATGATGTAGTTCAGCTCAGTGCTGATATGGATGTAGACCTTGATCCAGCTG
>NW_015712024.1:0-257 GCF_001515625.1 Sinocyclocheilus rhinocerous
AACTGGTCACAATGCACAACACTGCTGTATGCTGGGTCACATACGTATGCGCACTCTGATGTAAACAAGCACTGATAAGAAGCGCATGGCGGAGTGCGTTAAAGACGCGCTGGATAAAATCGCACATTCAGTAAAGAATCAAAACACTTTCAAACAATATAACAATACAACAAATTTAAAAATAAATAGCCTATTAAGTCTAAATATTCATACTGTTTGGAATTCGCCCTCACTCTCTGACAGCAGATGGCGCTAAA
>NW_015712025.1:0-257 GCF_001515625.1 Sinocyclocheilus rhinocerous
TAGTGTACTGGTAGTGGTAATGCTTTTGTAATGAGCTGATATGCTATTAAAATATTCTTGAAGCACATTAAAATTAAGCTTGAAATACATTTTAACTGTAGTTCAAGAAGTATAAAAGTATAAAAGTTATTTTAAATTAAATGTCAAGAGGTACAATTAAATTGCACTAAAGGCAGTTGAAGTGGTTCCATTTAACACAATTAAATATATTAAAATATTGTAACGAATCAGCTCATGGGAAATATGAATAATTAATC
>NW_015712026.1:0-256 GCF_001515625.1 Sinocyclocheilus rhinocerous
TGTGCATGTCATTTTAGTGTGTTAGCAATTGGAAAAAACTGTAAGATGAAGACTGACAAAAAACTTTTTACACATTAAGTTTTTAATATTAAGATCATCAATTGTGAGGAAAGGTATATTATATAATTTAGAATCCAGTTATTCCCATGCATTGACTCAATTTTATATTGCATTTTAATTTTACATTTTTATAATGTAATATTTTTGTGACGTGTGTGTGTGTGTGTGTGTGTGTCTGTGTGAGTGTGTCTGTGTG
>NW_015712027.1:0-257 GCF_001515625.1 Sinocyclocheilus rhinocerous
AAACGCTCACTGATGCTCCAGAAGGAAAAATGATGCATTAAGAGCAATAAGAAATTAATGATGCATTAATTTGAAGATCAGGGTATATTTAACTTATTTTGTCTTCTGGGAAACATGTATCTTCTGTAGCTTCCGAAGGGCAGCAGTACTAAATGAAAAGAAAAAAAAAAGATATTTAGGCAAAATAATTAAAATGAACATCTTAATTTTCCATTTTCTCTTGTGGACTATATGCAAACATCTTTTATGTGAAATAT
>NW_015712028.1:0-257 GCF_001515625.1 Sinocyclocheilus rhinocerous
TGAATGTCATATCAGACTCTGAGTCACTCCTGTGTGCTCTTTATGTGTTCAGTCAGTAACAGTCCAGCCGCTGAAGCTGCAATCAGACAATAAGCTCTCCGAGCCTTCGCTCTGTCATCTTCAGACACTGACAGAAGATTTAAAGATTGAGAGATTTTCCTGAAAAACTCCTCAGAAAACAAGTTTAAAGAAGTCAATGAAATGTGTTTAACCTCAGCTATCTCTGCAATTGTTGCTGCAACAGACATGTTTGGTTG
>NW_015712029.1:0-257 GCF_001515625.1 Sinocyclocheilus rhinocerous
AAGAGAGAAGGAAGAGCGAGCGAGGGGAGGTGGAAAGGTAGCCGCTGGAACCGCTTGCAGAGGCATGCTCACACTTGGGACAGTTCCGGGGACGGAATAGGAAGGGGGAAAGAGAGGTAGAAAAGCGGGCGTCGGGGCCTGCGTCATTAGCGAAGGCATGCTCACGCTTGGGACCGCTCTGGGAGCGGAAGAAAGAGGGGGAAAGAGAGGGAGAATGGCGGGCATCGGGGCCTGCGCCATTAGCGGAGGCATGCTCA
>NW_015712030.1:0-257 GCF_001515625.1 Sinocyclocheilus rhinocerous
AATGCAGAGCACAAATTCCGAGTATGGGACACCATACATGGCCACGTCACTTTCACTGACGTGAAACTAAGCTAAAATAAAATAAACCATTTTTAACTGAGAATCATGGGATTCAATCTATGAAAACTGGAGTTGCATTGAAATATATCCGATTCTACTCAAGTGAGGTAGACTCAAGTCTAGTTGGTTTCTTACCAGGTTCATGTTGACTGGCTTGTCTCTGCGGCCGGTCTGCACCAGGAGTTTGTAGGCCAGGA
>NW_015712031.1:0-257 GCF_001515625.1 Sinocyclocheilus rhinocerous
GGCTGAGGTGCTGGAGGGATGCTGCTACGCATCTCCCTCTCTCTCTCTCTCTCTCTCGCTCCCTCTCGCTTGCTTGCATCCCTCCGTATAATCCACATCTAGGGCAAGCAGGCTGAGAGTCAATCCAGTGCTCAGCTCCTCTCTGCAGGCTGGGAAAAGAGAGACAGAAAGAAGGCAAGAAAACGCTTCCCAAAGCAGGAGGAAACGCAGAAGGAAGAAATCTGGCAAGCAGAGACATACAGAGGAAGATTTGATCA
>NW_015712032.1:0-257 GCF_001515625.1 Sinocyclocheilus rhinocerous
AAGCTGTAGAGGATGCACAGTGAGAAGCAGTGACGGCATTGGTTCTAAAGGTAGCTGCTGTAACCCAAAGGGTCTGCCATCTTTGAAAGTATAGTGTATCTTACAAACTGCCAGTGCGGTCAGAGGGGCCAAACAGCCGGCAGCCCAAGAGAAGTTATTTTCATCTCTCTCTCTCTCTTTCTAATTCACCGGCCCTCCTCCGGGTCCCTGAAATTCCACTGAAAAACTCTTGGGATTGTTGGAATTCTGTGTGTGAG
>NW_015712033.1:0-257 GCF_001515625.1 Sinocyclocheilus rhinocerous
AAGTAATATAGTCTAAACTAACTATAGAAAGGTTTATTACAAGCTGTTCAGTGTACAGGAGTCCTGACTCTGTACCTGTGGGGGTATTTAAAAACATGACGTCATCTCTGGTGCATTCTGGATGGGCTCCATGTCACAGATGGCCAAAACTTGAGAGTCAGAAATGTGCATTTTTTTCTTCATGTACATTTACTTGATCTTCAGGCCTTGCTGCTTCTCAGGATGTTGTAATTAAAGATGTAATTGTGAAGGTTTCT
>NW_015712034.1:0-257 GCF_001515625.1 Sinocyclocheilus rhinocerous
TTAAAATGTTATTGCAAGGATTACAATTGAACAATTAAAAAAATTGAAAGTTACACAGTTGTCATTGCTTATTTTCATAAAATAATAATAAAAAAAAAATTTGTATTTCAATAAGTTACTGAAGAAAAGACCATAAAATTGCTGTATATTTTACAGTAAAAACTAAAAGTACAGTATACATACTGTAAATACATTTACAGCAAGTTAAATGATACTGTAATTATTAATACAGTACTTTTACTGTAAGTTTAATTTAC
>NW_015712035.1:0-257 GCF_001515625.1 Sinocyclocheilus rhinocerous
AACCTTATTGTAAAGTGTTACCTATATTTTAAACTGTTATTAGTTAAAATAAGAACTGATGTGTTGCTTACAAAAACGTAATACAATTCTGCTAGTAGGAATTCAATTTTTTTAGGTCCAGATATAAAAAATCATGATAAATTTACCATTGTTTTTAAAATAAATTACAAATATTTTAAATTATGTTGTACTAGCAAAGTATGAAAGGACAACGCAAAAATCATCCAATTAAATTCATCTTCCTTTTATAAACCAGA
>NW_015712036.1:0-257 GCF_001515625.1 Sinocyclocheilus rhinocerous
TGATGGTTGAGATGACTGCAGAGACGGATTCTACATTTGTGAGACAGACACACTTTCAGAGAAAAGTACAAACTGCATAGTCAGGTGCAATTTATGTGCAACATCGAACTCGACATGGAGAAATAGCACGAGTAACTGAAGAAACACCTGACACGAAGCTAACGGAGAGAGCTGCAGGGTCGGAGAAGAGATGCAGCGGAGTATTTTATCTGTCCGCTGTTCGATCGCGCCGGCGCCTCACGCACACACATACAGCA
>NW_015712037.1:0-257 GCF_001515625.1 Sinocyclocheilus rhinocerous
ATCAAGGTTATTGGTCTTGTTTAGTGCTTTTTGCTTTCATAATATACCACCTAAAACATTACTTAACCCTTTAACTGACATCTCTAGTGTACAGTAGACCTTAATTTGATAGGGAATCAATCTGGAACCCCCCCACACCCTCCTCCTTTTGACAGTTTTCAAGTGACAGCAGCAGTTTACAAACTTCTGTCAGTCAGACAAAAGGAAGAATAGAAAGATAAAGAGCTAACGCATGGGATTAATTGCTGTAGATTATC
>NW_015712038.1:0-257 GCF_001515625.1 Sinocyclocheilus rhinocerous
AAAATATAACTTAATTTGTGTTTCCTGCTAGCTAAATTTCACATAAATAAACAAAAATCTGTCTCTTTTCTTTATTCAGACTTGATCTAGACGAGTACATGGAAACTATCCAAAGTTCTGTTAATCCTTAAGCAGTGAAAACGGCATCTCTGTATTTATCCTATCTATGTGTCCTCTTAAAGGGATAGTTCACCCAAAAATGAACATTTCCTCATGATTTACTCACCCTCAAGCCGTCCTAGGTGTATATGACTTTC
>NW_015712039.1:0-257 GCF_001515625.1 Sinocyclocheilus rhinocerous
AACAAAATTAATTTTATATATATATATATATATATATAAATGTATGTATGTATGTCTAGATAGAAAGATAAATAGATAGACTGATAGATAGTTTCTGCCAATAAAATAGCTTTAAAATCAGTCTCTTCTTTGTTCATTTTTGAGGCAAAAGCAGACAAACTACTGCCTTAACTACTACTACTGTAAAATACTGTTACAAACAAGGATCTCTATGAACTCCTGCTGCTGCACAATTCCCACGAACACCAGCAAGGCTA
>NW_015712040.1:0-257 GCF_001515625.1 Sinocyclocheilus rhinocerous
AGCACTCTATTAACATTATCCAAATAGTCAGCAGGAGCAGCCTAGATAAATAGCTATTTCCACATTACTTCAGGATACTGTTATAGCCAATACAATCCAGACCTTCAGTCTCCCCGTACCTAGCCAAAAAGCCTCCTCAAAAGTCAAGTCGGAAGTACTCCTCTACAATCACTTGCAAACTCGCATTCAGGTCTGGCTCCTTTCTGGCATGAAACGCCCACTTTTTACAATGCGCTAAATTCCCAAAGGATACAATC
>NW_015712041.1:0-257 GCF_001515625.1 Sinocyclocheilus rhinocerous
ACAATTCTGGAGGATCACACCTGTAATCCACGTGAGTGTTTGAGGAAGGTGTTTATCAGATACACGAGAGGGTCTTACAGAGTTCATTATCCATCTCAACACAGAAACCAGCCAATATCAGCTCTGTGCCGCACATCATGTCTAATCGTTGATATTAACACTGGCCCCCTCTGTTTCCAGCAAACACATGCCCCATTAACCAACAAAGCAAGCATATGATCACAATTATGATCTAATTAATTAATCGGCAGATCAAA
>NW_015712042.1:0-257 GCF_001515625.1 Sinocyclocheilus rhinocerous
CTTTTTATAATCAGCCTCCCCCAAGAAAAACAAAATGCCATTTTTACCCATTGTTGCCTATCAGAAAAAACGACCGTAAACAATGGTCAGGAAAGAAAGTATAGTGCTTCCTGCGGAAGCAGCCTTCCCCCAGCACACACACAATCTCACCATCACAGTCCAAACACAACACAAGTTATGTTTTGCACTCGGCGCTCACTCAAGAGGTTCACACAGATCCACTTTTAAACAATCTTACGTCACCATGATTTTCTTAG
>NW_015712043.1:0-257 GCF_001515625.1 Sinocyclocheilus rhinocerous
CTCTCGCAGTTACACAGCGGAAGACGCCACTTCCTCAAAAAGACATAACACGCTCCTCGCAAACACCTCCGACTGCACGACGCAGGTAAACACACTCGCACACGGCTGTACGTCTGTGTCCGTCCGTGCTCTCCTGTCATCAGGATGGAGGCGTTCAGCTCAAAGGACATGGCCATGAAGGCCCAAAAGAAGATCCTCAGTCACATGGCCAGTAAGTCAGTGGCTCATATGTTCATCGATGACAACAGCAGCGAGGT
>NW_015712044.1:0-257 GCF_001515625.1 Sinocyclocheilus rhinocerous
GTTTCACTTTATGGCACTGTTTTGACGTGGGGGTGGAGTCAAGAAACTGGGGCGTGTCATTAGCAACAAGCCATGTCATTAGCAACAGGTTCGAAAGTCAGCATGGCAGAGCGCAGGCCTGCGGGTGGATTCCAGGTATGTAAAGTTGATTGTTTCCTTTTATTTCACTAACATTAAAATGTGTGTTGTTTTGTTAACTACATGCGATTACTATCAGTCGAGTGTTTGAAATAACTTCATTTTGTGAGCTGATGTGC
>NW_015712045.1:0-257 GCF_001515625.1 Sinocyclocheilus rhinocerous
ACAATGAGAGATGGGTTTGGGGCCTAAGTGTAAGATGTATGGGTGGCAGGATCCACAGGGCCATATCGGGCTAGGAGGGGGACAACTGGGAGACCCATAGGCGTCTGTCTCTGACCTAGGGGGTCACCAAAGCCCTAAATATAGGGGGAACCGACCTTTCGAAGTATGATATAGTACTGTGTTTTTGACTTTCTGTCCATGTATGGAAAATGCAGCTGTTAAGAGTTTGTAACCTTGACTTGGAAAAGAGATATAAA
>NW_015712046.1:0-257 GCF_001515625.1 Sinocyclocheilus rhinocerous
ACCCGCATTTTCATGCTCTCGGTGTGGTCGTTTGGGTGATACTTCTTTAGGTGATGGAATAGGTTGGTTGTGTTGCCAGTCTTGGTTTTCACAAACTGACGACATATTTTACAGATCGTTTTAATCTGCGCCTCGTCACTTTTCAGATAGCCAAACCACTTCCATATAACGGAATTCGTGCTACCTTTTTTGTCCACAATTTCATAATCTTTGGATAATAACTCGAAGTTAGTTTCACTTTCGTCGCCGCTTCCACT
>NW_015712047.1:0-257 GCF_001515625.1 Sinocyclocheilus rhinocerous
ACATTAAACTACATACACTTACACACACAAAGGTCCTAAGGCTTGCGGCCAGTGATGCATCAAAATCAATTTCTTACCAAAACATTAAAATGTTTTTAGATGAAACCCAGACCTAAAATACAATTTATTTAATAAGACTGCATGACCCTGCATCTTAAAAAAATCTATTGATTTGCAAAAAAACATTACCTAATTTAATGATGCTGAATTCAAAAATATAAATAAAAAATTTCCATCATGTACAGTTTTCACACAGT
>NW_015712048.1:0-257 GCF_001515625.1 Sinocyclocheilus rhinocerous
TGAAACCGGAAGCCTCGCACATTCCAATTACAAATAGCCTGACACACATTCCAAGCCTCGCACATTCCAAAAACAAAGCGGCTGTTCTTACTTCTTACTTCTTGATATGGTCGACTGTACATTTTTTAAATATGAGAACTTTAATAATGTCAGTATTTAATATCCAGGACACAAAGGGGCAAAACTAAATAACAGCCTTTGCTCATTGAGAATCCTATCATGAACTTTAAAAACAGCTGCGTGACTCTGAGGCATCA
>NW_015712049.1:0-257 GCF_001515625.1 Sinocyclocheilus rhinocerous
ACATGAGGGAGAATAACGCGATATTTGACTTTGATCTCGTAGGTATACGGTCCTCTTGCTTTACTTCGAAACTGCGGTCAACCAGCAGCACTTCACTTGCTCTTGCATTATTTCGAAAACATAATTGCTCTTCTACCCTTCACTTGTTTCCATTTCCAATGATTACCAACCGCAGAACCACAGCTCACCGCAGCCGCCTGCATCTCAGACGCGTCCTGAGTTTTTTAACTGCAGCATTTAGTGAAGCTCAGCGTCGA
>NW_015712050.1:0-257 GCF_001515625.1 Sinocyclocheilus rhinocerous
CCTTTAAATCATATTGTTTCACCAAGATCTGATTCAGTTCAAAGAAACATTCGCAAACAGCACTGCAAACTTACGAGGTTGGAACTACAGCTCACGACATGTGGTTAGAAGTGTCTTGTTGGTGACATGTGGACTCATGCACTTGGGATCAATAAGCAAGCTAACATACAGTACATTCTACTATGGTAATTGATCAGCAAGTTACATATATACAGAGTTCTGGCATGAAACTCTGGATGGCGCAGTCCGATAGGTCT
>NW_015712051.1:0-257 GCF_001515625.1 Sinocyclocheilus rhinocerous
AATGCGCTGATCCTTCCCATCCCGTCTACACATCTCGTTACTTATGAAACCTTCTCTGTTGCAAAGAGTTCAGGAAGGCACAGAAAGTTCTAATCAAAACATGCTTTAAACAGTCTAGCACTTTCGATTTCTAGCACTTACAGTGTTCAGCGAAAAACTTGCAACTTTTTATAATTAAACGGCTCAAAATAATTGAGCTGTTGATTCTGCACAACTTTCCTTTACAAAACATCTGAACTTTTGTTCTTGCTATAAAT
>NW_015712052.1:0-257 GCF_001515625.1 Sinocyclocheilus rhinocerous
CTCTTCGGAGAGCCTCCTTACAAACAGAAGCTTTCTGCCGATAACGGTACCCATATCAGCCTCGAGGACGATTCCAGAACCCTCAGCAGTTACGGGTTGCACTCTGGATCAGTGGTGAGTCTGCTCATCACGAACCCAGCTGGACCTTTCCAAGTGTTCGTCAGGAATGAGAAGGGCCAGACTGGAACGTATGATGTTGATGTCAATGAGACCGTGGATCAGCTCCAGACTAAGATCTACAACAAAGAGAGAGTCCC
>NW_015712053.1:0-257 GCF_001515625.1 Sinocyclocheilus rhinocerous
TTCATTTTTGTGCGAACTAACACACTATTATCTCAAACCCCAAACATTGTAACACCTCTTTGTGGGCCTCTGGTGGTCGCCAGACCCCGAGATGAGAGCGAAAGTAAGCAGTAACTAACCTCGCAGCTCTAGGACCCTGCGGCCCGCCGCTCTCTGGTGTCCTGGAACAGCGCACCTACTCCGCCAGACTCTTGATCAATTATTTGCATGCCAGTGTCCATCCGGAGGGTCAGTCTGGAGATGGCTGCGAATCGGAT
>NW_015712054.1:0-257 GCF_001515625.1 Sinocyclocheilus rhinocerous
ACTATTTATAAGAGGACATTTACTTAATACTTAAATATCTGTAAAGGTAAGTCAACATTTGCTATTCACATTACCGATGCTTAAGATAACAAAACTCTGACAATATTGTAGAAGTATATAACAACTTCTTAAAAAGACACTATGCTCTCACATCTAGCCCTTTACTATTGAGCTCAATTTCAAATAATAATTATCAAATAACAATTTTCTAATTGCTGCTGTACAACACATTACATCCATTCATAGTGCAGGAAAAA
>NW_015712055.1:0-257 GCF_001515625.1 Sinocyclocheilus rhinocerous
ACTTCCATAGTAGGAAAATAGTGTCAATGGTGCTCAACTGTTGGGATACCAACACTTTTCAAAATATCTTCTTTCGTGTTAAACAGAAGTTTTTTTTAATAACAGCTGTGTGCTTTTATCTGTGAATTTACAAGATGCATTTTGTTGTTGTTGTTGTTTATTTGGCCTTATTCAGTGGCTTCAATCGTATTTAAACTCTTAAAATGAGTCGGAATGAATTGTCTTTGTAAATAAAACAAAGATTATTGGAGTATGTT
>NW_015712056.1:0-257 GCF_001515625.1 Sinocyclocheilus rhinocerous
TTTTTTAAAGAAATTAATACTTTTATTCAGCAAGGGTGCATTAAAATGACAGTAAAGATATGTATTATGTTCCAATAGATTTATATTTAATATGGAAGACATTTGTTTGAAATTTCTATTCATCAAATATTTTTTTTTATAAGTAGCATATCTGTTATTATTTAACATTTATAATATCAAGCAATATTTCTTGAGAGAATAATTTCTGAAGCATCATGTGACACTGAATACTGAAGTAATGATGCTGAAAATTCAGC
>NW_015712057.1:0-257 GCF_001515625.1 Sinocyclocheilus rhinocerous
AATCCGAGCAGCTGAGTCCTTAGCCATCTTCAAGAAACAACTAAATACACATCTCTTCCATCTTTATTTGACCCTCTAATTATTATTATTTTTTTAGAAAACAAAACAAAACACTTGGCCCTCTAACACTTGCACTCTCTATTCGTATTCTATTCTATCTACTTGTTTTCTTTTTATTATATGTATGTTAGCGTTAGGCTAACAGAGACTTGACATAGCACTTGCATATTATTGCTCTTTTGTTGGTTTTGATTGCT
>NW_015712058.1:0-257 GCF_001515625.1 Sinocyclocheilus rhinocerous
TTTAAGCAAGCAAAGTATTTTAAAGATTGTTTACACTGAGCATCTGAGGTTTACTGTTTACTCCACATTTCCAAGAAAGCATGATAATAAAGAAATATGAGTGACGTGAAATGAGAACAGATGAAGAACACAAACAAGCAGCTGTTATTGCATAAAGTATGTAATATATAAATAATGTGTTTTTACCGATGTTGTTTTCTCCTTAGCTATGTTAATTATAGGACGCTCACAGTGAAATGCACAGACGGCAGTGTAAT
>NW_015712059.1:0-257 GCF_001515625.1 Sinocyclocheilus rhinocerous
ACACATTCAACACCACATTCACTGAACCCCTCTGTGCTGGATTTAGGACTTATCAGTTTAACTCCTCAGTGTCTCTGTGTGATTTTAAACGATAGAGAGACTCTCTGTAAATCCTCTTTCTGACGTTCACATGCACACAAACTCATCAGATCTCACATCATTACATTTGTATTAATTCATTTTAAATTATTTCTTCATTTTCATCCAGAAGTTATAAATCGTCTCAGGTTACTTATGTAACCATGGTTCCCTGAGTA
>NW_015712060.1:0-257 GCF_001515625.1 Sinocyclocheilus rhinocerous
AAAACAGATTTTGACTTTGATCACTCCACATCAAACAAATGGCACAGTGACATGTCATTGCACTGTGTGCAAGTGCATGGTGTTCAAGAAATAAATATATGCAGGAGTGTTTTCTATTAGCTCCATACCTAAATAAAAAGAAAATCTCCAATACAATGTAACGCTGCTCAGAAGAACAGAGCTGCTCAAGGTCATATTACTGCTGTCTGTCCGGTCTTAAAGGGATAGTTCACCCAAAAATGAAAATGTGATGTTTA
>NW_015712061.1:0-257 GCF_001515625.1 Sinocyclocheilus rhinocerous
ACGCTGGCATTTCCAGGTTGGAAGGGATAATCCTCATTGGGATTGTACTTGAATAAATATTTCTGATCTGCCACATTGATCTGCAGGCCACTAGAGAAAATAAAGTCCAAGCCTAGTACAACAGCATAGGCTATAGCCTTAGCAGGAAGAACAACAGCAGGTAGGGTGAAAACTTGTTTATGAAGAGTGATTGATACGTTTACCCATCCTAGTGGAATTTCTGCTTCTCCATTGGCCAGGTAGAGAGGACCTCGAGT
>NW_015712062.1:0-257 GCF_001515625.1 Sinocyclocheilus rhinocerous
CTATCACAAAAGGTTAATGAATCTCTACTAGACGTGACAGTGCAAATGTAGCAGATGAATTTGCCATTTAAGATATTCAGAAAACACGAACCGAGTATGTCATCTTTGAGACTGTTATTATACGATAAAAATTTTAAACACACATAATGCATGACATTCACATCAGAAAAATGTGAATCTCTAAAAGACATTAACACATACCAGCAACACACAACATCAGATGAATATGTGTTAATATCACTAGTGTGCTAATACGC
>NW_015712063.1:0-257 GCF_001515625.1 Sinocyclocheilus rhinocerous
AGAGTTAGCCGCTTTTCCACTATCGGGCCAAAATGTTCTCTTTGCTTAACCGGGCCAGTCAGCACGGATATGCGGTTTCATTTTCCACTGTGGTGCTCATAACGGAGCTGAGCTCTTTGGAATGTAATACAAATGTGTCAGTTGTTGCATTGGTAACGCAAGTGTAATGTAAACAGCGATATGGAGGATGATCAGATGTTTCTGTTTTTGGGACTCCTTTTTTTCCGATATTTACTTTGTTAAATAACAGAAAAAAA
>NW_015712064.1:0-257 GCF_001515625.1 Sinocyclocheilus rhinocerous
TTATAAATTATATTACTTTTCTTAGATACAATGGGTGGAAGAATCATGCAGACTTACACTTAAGGAAGAACCCAAACTATATCTGGGGAGCAGCATATCATAGAGACTTCAGGGCAGACTTGGCCAGTAAGCAACCACCTAGAAACCAACCAGAAAACCCGAGCAACTACCTAGAACTCTGGAAACCAGCCACAACACCCTTGCATAATTAGTTTTCTTGTTATAAGAAAATGTAAACATCTAGTCATTGGATTTTT
>NW_015712065.1:0-257 GCF_001515625.1 Sinocyclocheilus rhinocerous
CCAGAGCCCAGCCCACCATCACCCCGCTGAGCGGAGCTCAAGCCCAAGCCCAAGCCCACCGCTGACGGAGAGCCCGAGACCGCCGCATGGAGCGACAGAGCTGAGGATCACCGCAGAGCCGGAGCTGCTAGTGACGTCAGACCAGGTGCGAGAGCCGGCTACAATGCCCACCACGAGGGAAAAAGCCGTAGACAGCAAGAGCGCAGAGAGGCGCTCCGCCCACTGCACCATGGCTGAGGGTGAGCTTATTGTGAATC
>NW_015712066.1:0-257 GCF_001515625.1 Sinocyclocheilus rhinocerous
AAAAAGCTGAGGACTGAGGTGAGCCCTGCAGCTGGGGGGGCCATGGAGACTGTTGTATTTCTCATCGTGTAAAGAATCAATAAATCCTATAACCACATATTTTTCCCCACAAGCAGTTGCAATAAATAAATACTGCCCTTACCTCTTGTATTGGGAAGTGTAATAGAAGTTTCAAGATTCTCCACCCGATGTCCTGACCAGCTCAGTTGAGATCCTCACCTCTATGGAACTCTTATTGGAGGTTTATGAATAAATTC
>NW_015712067.1:0-257 GCF_001515625.1 Sinocyclocheilus rhinocerous
ATAATGAATAGGCGACAGTACATTATCCCTTACATATTTAGTAGTGTGGAATGTACTAAATATTACAGAAAAACATACACAAACAATGTTTGTGTGAATAAATATGCTCTAATGTGTACATCTTTGACAGGCAGCACAGACTCTCACTCAAACGACAGTGTGACTATTATCTCCCCTCCGCATTAAGCCAGTGCACCAGTTCAATACAAAGCCTTACGCCTTATATCTGGCCTGGATCAATGCATTGACTCTTTATG
>NW_015712068.1:0-257 GCF_001515625.1 Sinocyclocheilus rhinocerous
CCAGCGACTTCAGACTGCTTTTGTGCTCCAGGGTCACATTTATCAGATATACAGAAATCTGCTCTGCTCAAACTCAGGCACTTATTGCGTTCATTAACTGTATCGTGATTGTGATTTACACAGTGAACAGAATGAAAACAGAGCTAAAGTTAGTCGTTGCTGACCGTTTACATGAAGACATCAGCTTCCTTTGGATATTTCTTAACCATCTTTTTAAATTTAAATTATGCTTTTACGGATATGTGTGATTTGATCAA
>NW_015712069.1:0-257 GCF_001515625.1 Sinocyclocheilus rhinocerous
ATACTCTTTTTGTCATCATCTACTCACCCATGTCATTTCAAACCCCGTGTTACTCACACAAAGCTATTAAATATATGGCTTTTTTGGTCATTTTTGGAGCTAATTTTGCACTGAGATTTTTAAAATTATATAATTTTATTAAATAGACAAGTACAGTTTGAACATTCTACTAAATATCTCCTTTTGTGTTTCACTGGCAACTCGTATAACGTTGTAATGCTGTGTAAATTGACAGTTTTTTTTTTTTTTTTTTTTTT
>NW_015712070.1:0-257 GCF_001515625.1 Sinocyclocheilus rhinocerous
ATACTTAACTTTGAATATGATCATGCTCTTTTGGTTAATCAACACATCTTTTTGCCTTTTTTGCCGTGAAATTGTGAACATTTATGCTGCATAAGTTTAAAGGAAAAATGGAAAGTCGCTGTGGATTTGTATCGCTGTATTGTTAATGTGTTTTCTCCACATGTTTAATCATAATGTTTATAATACCGAGGCATTTTGGACTCAACAAGGCAGAAACAACTCAATCTTTGGGAGGAGGTAGTTTTATATCAGAATGA
>NW_015712071.1:0-257 GCF_001515625.1 Sinocyclocheilus rhinocerous
TCGTACATGTTCTTGAGGTACTATATTTAACTTCAAGTTTCTCTTAATATAAAGTTTAATGCTTGAAACTCTCTTACACCTGAGCTATATATGATTCAGATACTGGAGAGAATAAAACCTCAGAAAAAAGGCGTTTAAAGCTGAAGGGTATGTTTTTTAAAATGTTAAAATACTTTTTGCTATCACATTTTGAAATGTACAGACTATACCTTCTGAGACCCTGCGACCTCATATGAGGACATTATATTTTGGTGTAT
>NW_015712072.1:0-257 GCF_001515625.1 Sinocyclocheilus rhinocerous
ACTTTACAATATCTAATGTGTTAACATTAACAACAGTAAATGAATAAAAAACATGAACTAACAATGAAAAATATATTTTTACTCCATTTATTAATGTTTGTTTATGTTAGTAAATCAAAATGTTCATGTTAATTCACAGTGCATTAAACTAATGTTAACAGATACAATTTAAAATTTTAATATTGTTTTAGATTTTAACTTAATATTAACTAATATTAATTAGGGCTGCACGATAAATCGCATGCGATATTTAACGC
>NW_015712073.1:0-257 GCF_001515625.1 Sinocyclocheilus rhinocerous
ATAATCAATATAAATATCTACTGCTACTGTATCATTACTATATTATATTTAAGGCCTCTAAATGATCAACATGATCAAACTTTGCTCTGATTGATAGTTTTTTTTATCAATTAAAAGCTCTTTTAGTGTAATTGTACAAACGTCCTCCTTTAGCTCGTGCTTCACTTGTCTTTTTGCTGTCAAATCTTTACTGATTTTTATCAAGTAAACGCAAGAATAACTTCAGTAATATTTCCAGATGAACACTTACTGGACTG
>NW_015712074.1:0-257 GCF_001515625.1 Sinocyclocheilus rhinocerous
ATATTTTACAACCTTCTTACTAAAATTAATGTTCAAATACAAAAACCATGATTTGTGATTTTGTTATATTTTAGCAATAAACAAATTACAAATTCAACATAAAAAAAGCAAATTGAATTAATACACTAAAGTCACATTTATTTGTATAGCGTTTCATACAATACAGATTGTTTTTAGAGTAATAAACAAGACAGTAATGAAAAAAAGAAAACAAAAGTACTAATGTTGCAAAGTTTTTCAATTGTGAAACAAATACA
>NW_015712075.1:0-257 GCF_001515625.1 Sinocyclocheilus rhinocerous
GTTGCTCACTCGGACAAACAAACGGAGTTGCTACTGTCTTACAATGAAAACCTTATCCCTAGATGTTTTTGATACATTTTGGACACTGAAGGATCATCATTCAAGTTGGACTTAAATATGACATGGAGATATATATAAAATATTTCAAAATACATATGTAAAAATACAGATCACAATGCAAACAGGAGAAGTCTCGTCACGATTGCAATGACAACATCTCGGATCAACACTGTTCATGTACTGCAGGGTAAGATTAC
>NW_015712076.1:0-257 GCF_001515625.1 Sinocyclocheilus rhinocerous
CTTCTGAGAGACAGCCGTCAGAATAAAGCCCCTAAAAGATATTTTTTGTATCCTGTGCTGCTTCTTTAGAATCCATAGGCCACATCTGTTTGCGTTTTTCCAGACCAAGGAGCTTCTCAGTGCTCAGGAGTTCATTGTTCACTAGTGCTTTGTGTTCAAGACTGTGAAACTGATCCGAATCCTTTCTTCCCACTGCAGCATGGCCAACAGGTGGAAGACGTCGTGGCCCAGACTTGGAACGTAAATATCACTCTTTC
>NW_015712077.1:0-257 GCF_001515625.1 Sinocyclocheilus rhinocerous
CTCATAGATATCTATGGCACAACTAACTAGCATTTAATGTATCCTTAATACACTCAAATAATATTTTTGTTTGATTTGATAAAATTACAGCTTGATTGTAAATGAAGTACAATAAGAATATTTACCTTGGTGCCTTCTGTTTCATCTCAAACATGATCTTTAGTGATAATGTTGTATTCTTGGTAAACAAGGACACTTTTTAAAAAAAATAAATATTAGGGCAATTTTTCTTAGTTGTAGTGGAAATGATGCCGTAA
>NW_015712078.1:0-257 GCF_001515625.1 Sinocyclocheilus rhinocerous
CCAGCGACTTGAGACTGCTTTTGTGCTCCAGGGTCACATATATGTATGTATATATTCATATATTTGAAAAAACAAAATTTTTGGTTTGAAAATTAAATACTTTGACTGTATTTAGCAGGTATGCATTAAACTGATCATTTAAACTGTTATTTATTTATTTCAAATTAATGCTGTTCTAAGAAGTTTTCACATAAAATATGAAGCAGCACAACTGTTTTTCAACATTGATAATAATCAGAAATGTTTCTTGAGCAGCA
>NW_015712079.1:0-257 GCF_001515625.1 Sinocyclocheilus rhinocerous
ACTGGTTTGATGAAACAAGTTACATCAACACACAGCTGTCAAAAACAATTGTGTATAATAGTGCTAAGTGTTTGTTTTATTATTCATACCACAACAGTAAATAATTGTCTTACAAAAATTTTATAATAAATGTTATCTTAAAAAATAAAAATAAAATTGTCTCTTCATTTTAAATGGATAGCAATATATTTAATTATGCCTGGCAGCTTGAAAATGTTTTATTAAAGGGGTCATATGATGCGATTTCAATTTTTCCT
>NW_015712080.1:0-257 GCF_001515625.1 Sinocyclocheilus rhinocerous
TATTCTATTATGGTATATCAGTATTCTGTTATGATCATTTGTCAAAGCCATATTCTATTCTATTTTTTTATTATGGTATATCAGTATTCTATTATGATCAGTATTCAAAGCAGTATCCTATTCTATTCTGTTCTATTCTATGGTATAATCTGTAGTCAAAACAGTATTCTATTCTATTGCATTCTATTCTGTCCCATGGTATAATCTGCAATCAAAACAGTATTCTATTCTATTATGGTATGAACAGTAGTAAAAAC
>NW_015712081.1:0-257 GCF_001515625.1 Sinocyclocheilus rhinocerous
ATAGACCAGACAGACAGACGCATATGATAAACAGACAGACAGATAGACAGACAGACAGAAAGACGCATATGATAGATGGACAGACAGACAGATGCATATGATAGAAGGACAGACAGACAGACAGATGCATATATAGATGGACAGACAAACAGACAGACGCATATGATAGACCAGACAGACAGAAGCATATGATAGACAGACAGACAGACAGACAGACGCATATGATAGACGCATATGATAGATGGACAAACAGACAG
>NW_015712082.1:0-257 GCF_001515625.1 Sinocyclocheilus rhinocerous
ATCAGGATAGGAGAGCTTAGGTTAAATCCAATATGACACAGCAAGAGTGTGCTCTGTGGTCGCATGCAAACTTGAGATTGAGAGGACAATACCTAAAGCTGGAGCACTGGCGCTTCGGCAGCGATCTTCGCACCGAGTGAGAGAGGATAAACACATGCGGAGACAGTCGCACAGCCCGAGAGATGGATTAGTCAGAGAGAAAGAGTAAAAGAGAAGATACAGAGAAGCCCATGCAAAGACACTGTAGTGTTAAAAAA
>NW_015712083.1:0-257 GCF_001515625.1 Sinocyclocheilus rhinocerous
ATCTATAAAACGTCTATATCTAGTGAATAAACCTGTTCGGGATGAATGACCTGCAAGATATACCTATTTTAGATTTTTTTTTAACCTGACTTGAAATAACAATCAAAATAAAATTATAACTAGGTATTATAAAATTGTTATTATAGGGGAGACAGAGGCTGTCACACTTTTTCTAGAAAGTTTCCAGGGTTATTGCCAAATTTGTCGTCCGCAAAATGTAAACAGTATAATGATTATAAAACACAAAACTGATTAAT
>NW_015712084.1:0-255 GCF_001515625.1 Sinocyclocheilus rhinocerous
ATATATATATATATATATATATATATATATATATTCCAGCAGGGAGACCAAAAGTTTAGCCAAACATAAATCCAAAAATGTTTAAAATAAAAAAATGTATTTTGTGTTTTCTCATTTTTGGCTAGTGACTCACACTCAAAATACAAGTGTAGGAATGTTTGTAACCAAAAGAAAAGCATAAAAAAAGGAGAAAAAATTGCAGGAATCATTCACAATTAGTGTTGTCACGGTACCAAAATTTCAGTATTCGGTACC
>NW_015712085.1:0-257 GCF_001515625.1 Sinocyclocheilus rhinocerous
GATACTCTGTTGAAAAAGCACTGTGAATTTCTAATATTTTAACAGGATTTTCTCTCTCTCTCTTTTATGACATCACATATCTGGAAACTCAAAACATCTATTTCAATCCAAGTGAGACTCTGAAAATGGGTACATATTGGGCACAATATCAAGAAGCTGAAGTGGAGAAAAAAAAATACAAGGGAGATTTGGACCAATTAAAATTAACAGAAGAAAAACAAAGAAAAATACACGAGAAGAACAAGGAAGAATTGGAC
>NW_015712086.1:0-257 GCF_001515625.1 Sinocyclocheilus rhinocerous
CTGCAGCCAGTTTGTCTGGATCAGGCTGTAAACCATCTGAGGACAACTTGTGGCCTAGGAACTTGACATCTGTCTTTGCAAATTCGCACTTCTTTTTGTTAAGCGTTAGCCCGGCACTCTGGAGCTTCTTTAATGCTGCGTCAAGTCTGATACCATGTTCCTCAGGAAAACTTCCACATATGAGGATGTCATCCATGTGACATGTTACTCCATCTAGGCCTTCCAAAATCTGACACATTCTCATCTGGAACAGCTCT
>NW_015712087.1:0-257 GCF_001515625.1 Sinocyclocheilus rhinocerous
GTTGTTGGGAGCTTTATTTCAAAGGAAATGTTTGCAATGTCTAGTATGTGAAACAGTACTCATTATATCATTTTAAACAGTAGTATGCTATATTGTTGTCCTTTGACCTCATCATGTTGCAAGTTTAATGCTGCATGTGTGCAACAGAAATTAAAAATCGTTTTACATTTTTAATCCAATTTTGTGTAAAAATATTACAGAGAACATTCACAGAATATCTATCTATCTATCTATCTATCTGTCTATCTATCTATCTA
>NW_015712088.1:0-257 GCF_001515625.1 Sinocyclocheilus rhinocerous
TTGTTTATTGTCCCCCCTACTGTTAAGATTAAATTTACGCCCTTGATATTAAGTAATGATTAGTCAAACATTATGATTTATAAAGTGTTACCGATGACTTTTGTGATTGTGTTTGCTTTGTTTCAGAATAAACATACCTAACTCAGCATTTATCAGCTCTCCAGAGGATTCTGCAATAAAAAGAGAAAATACAGAGTGGCATCAACAGTGAATTTAACAGCTATAGCTACAAATAGCACATATTCATGTGCTAACAT
>NW_015712089.1:0-257 GCF_001515625.1 Sinocyclocheilus rhinocerous
ATTAATGGTAAATTACTTTATAATAAATAAACGACTTCAAACTTTGCATCACGTAACAAAAATGTGAAATAAAATAGAATACGTTTTTTTCTTGTTTCTTTTTTTTTACATTTATTAAGGTTTTATTCAATTCAAGTTTATTTAGGTTCATTACTTAAACATAAATAAATACCTGAACTGTACCATATAGAATAAAATAAAATTAAACAAATAAATCAATAAAATAAAAAAAATCAATAAAATAAAATAATAATATA
>NW_015712090.1:0-257 GCF_001515625.1 Sinocyclocheilus rhinocerous
TTCTCTGTCCTCCAGCCTGTGACCCGTTAAACGGATCAGATTAAGCCATCTTGAAGGACAGTTCAATTCTCTAATTGACCCGTGAGGAGGTGAGGAATAAGTAGTCAACAGACAATCAAAACACAAGGAAGCAGTCCAGAGTCAGAAACAGGGCAGGGAAACAAGGAGAACACGGGAACATTACAGGCTTAACAATCATCAGCTGTGTGAGTGTGTGTGTGTGTGTGTGCCATTCTTATAGTGTGTGACTGATGAGG
>NW_015712091.1:0-257 GCF_001515625.1 Sinocyclocheilus rhinocerous
GAAATATTATTACAATTTAAAATAACTGTTTTCTATTTGAATATTCATTAAAATCTAATTAATTAATCATTACTCCAGTCTTCAGCGTCACTTGATCCCCCAAAAATCATTCTAACATGCTGATTTGGTGCACTGCTCAAAAAACATTTTATATTATCAATCTTAAAAACAATGATAAAAAAAGAACAGCATTTATTTGAAATAACAATTTATGTAACATTATAAATGTCTTTACTGTCACTTTTGACCAATTTAAT
>NW_015712092.1:0-257 GCF_001515625.1 Sinocyclocheilus rhinocerous
GGGTATACCTGGGGAAAAAACAGATCTTTGATGCCTAGGCTTATGAATTATTAATGCTACACTGTGAAACATTTGGCAGTTTTTAAAACATAAAACTGCAAGCATGTTGCAGAAGAACATAGTTTTGGTTGTGCTTCAGCCCTGCTCCTCTGCAAATGACAGATGCGACAAATTAGATGCATTATCTCTTATCAACATTTTGTTTTCAATAAAAACAGTGTAACTTTAAATCTTTCACATAATGTGCAGTCAGACAG
>NW_015712093.1:0-257 GCF_001515625.1 Sinocyclocheilus rhinocerous
ATTATAACAGGCACCTTCCGAGTAGAGACCTGCACGATCGCGGGAGCCAACACAACAGAGTGCGGCGCGGGACAACATTTTATGGGCGAGTGCGGGTGCGGGCGGGTAGAGACTCGTGTATGCGGGATGCAGGAGAATAAGAGTGTACTCACACTAGGCGATCTTAACCGTGCCCAAGCGCATCTGACCCCCAAAGCCGGTTCGTTTGACTAGTGTGATTGCTCCGTGCCGAGGTTCGTTTAGCCGGCCCTGGCTCG
>NW_015712094.1:0-257 GCF_001515625.1 Sinocyclocheilus rhinocerous
TTATTATTATTATTATTACTATTATTATTAGCATCATCATCATCATTGTTATATTTGGTCTTAATTTTATTGTTCATTTAATGATGACTGATTATTATTGTTTTTAATTTAATATTCAGTCTTAATTTTAATGTATAATAAATTATTATTATTATTATTATGTTTGATCTTAATTTTAATGTTCATTTGATGATGACTGGCTGTTATTGTTTTTTCTCTAATATTAAGTCTTAATTTAATGAATAATAATAATAATA
>NW_015712095.1:0-257 GCF_001515625.1 Sinocyclocheilus rhinocerous
AGACGTGAAGAGAACCTCTGGCAGGTCAACAGAAAACTGATTGATGCGTATCTCGGGACCTACGCGACCATTACGAGAAATGCGTAATTGCATCAATTAACAAATGGATATGGCCTTGTTTAACCAGCGAGTTACACCGTGAAAATATGCCTTTGAGGTGAAATTAGACGATCAGAATGGAACTGAGAGAGAGAGAGAGAGAGAGATTAGCTGAATCTCTCAAGTCTAATTATACGGCAGTAGTGGGAGGCGACGGG
>NW_015712096.1:0-257 GCF_001515625.1 Sinocyclocheilus rhinocerous
ATTCATAGACTATGAAAAATAGGATGGACTGTTTATGCTACCCACATAATTGAAAAAAACAATGCTGCATTACCTAAGTTTCTACATTTTCTTTTACAGCACCTGTGATGTACCATCTCATCTCAGCCAATTACCATCCACATATGCATCAGCTGGGAGCTGGAATGGCTGGAATATGAAAATGCAGGAACTCAGTTCTGCCCTGGTGTTATTGAAGTAAAATGTCAGCGACTCAAATGGGATTCGGGCTTCATGAT
>NW_015712097.1:0-257 GCF_001515625.1 Sinocyclocheilus rhinocerous
TTTTTTATTAGCTAGTAAACCAGTAAAACTAGACATTCTGAACAACTATAGGTTTAAGCAGTGTATTAGTAGTCAGTATGCTACACTGTAAGAAAATAATTCACAGGTTTTTACCTGCAGTTTAAATTATGCATTTCATTTTGTGTTTCGAGTTACAGGGTTACAATGGATAATGGATGATGGATAATGGATAATGTCCTGGAAAATGACTTGTACCTTTGCCATTTTTCTAGATATTTTTCTTACAGTGTACTAAC
>NW_015712098.1:0-257 GCF_001515625.1 Sinocyclocheilus rhinocerous
TCAGGCGGGCAAGAGAGGCTTGGACAACGAAGCAGATGGCATCAATGTGATCGATTCCCAAAGGGCTACAAAGAAAGCTTTTGATCTGCTCTGTAATAAGTTTATCATGTGCAATTCCTCTTGTATCACCAAATCCAGGTGTGTCTACAATTGTGAGAGAATAGGGAATTTGAAAGCCAGGCTGATTGTACAGCTCAAAAGATGAGACGATAGATGTCTGACTCTCAGCTTGTGTGCGATTGGTCACTTCATTGATT
>NW_015712099.1:0-257 GCF_001515625.1 Sinocyclocheilus rhinocerous
ATTTCAGTGAATAGTCACTCACCAGTGATGTACAGTCTGGTGCCGCTGCTGTATTTTAGAGGTGCATCTGTGGTCACACAGTAATAAAGTCCTAAATCATCAAGAGTGACATTATTTATGAACAGACGATGTTTACTTAGCTTTGAATATTTGTGTTTAAATGTTTTATTGTAGTAAAAAGTAGCTGAAGTTGTAGAAGAGAGTAATATCATAACCGGAGAATCTGGTAGTTTCAGTAATAACCAGGTAACCTCCTG
>NW_015712100.1:0-257 GCF_001515625.1 Sinocyclocheilus rhinocerous
ATTTCCATGGTAAAGCAATGTCCGATTTAAAAATGGTTTTCACAGATGAGGTTTTAAGCTTTTAAAAGCCTTGGTTCATGGGTCATAGCATCATATAATTCATCATATAACAGCATACATCACATAAAGGCAACATAATAGCATCATATAACATGCATCATATAATTTATGATGATTACTAAAATATGTGATGGAGAAAAAAGACAACAACAAAAAAAAGAGCGCCATTGGGCCCACCTGTGGGCCGGTGGCACTTA
>NW_015712101.1:0-257 GCF_001515625.1 Sinocyclocheilus rhinocerous
ACGCTGGCATTTCCAGGTTGGAAGGGATAATCCTCATTGGGATTGGACTTGAATAAATATTTCTGATCTGCCACATTGATCTGCAGGCCACTAGAGAAAATAAAGTCCAAGGCTAGTACGTCAGCATAGGCTAAAGCCTTAGCAGGAAGAACAACAGCAGGTAGGGTGAAAACTTTTTTATGAAGAGTGATTGATACGTTTACCCATCCTAATGGAATTTCTGCTTCTCCATTGGCCAGGTAGAGAGGACCTCGAGT
>NW_015712102.1:0-257 GCF_001515625.1 Sinocyclocheilus rhinocerous
ATTTTACTAGGGTATGAGTACTATTGTCACATGGCTTAAAACACTGTGGTAACTTATTCAAACATTTACCTTAATAATCTTTTATGTGCTTTGAAGAACCAACAAAGCTTGTGGAAGTTTACTGCAAAACATTGCTACCTGTTAGGCTGATAAAAACCTCTGCAATCCTGACTCCCAAAACCTGCCAACAGCAGCCAGCCAATCACAACAGATTCTCTGCCAGCACTTTATTTTTGTGTGCAATATGCATCAGGCGG
>NW_015712103.1:0-257 GCF_001515625.1 Sinocyclocheilus rhinocerous
ATCAAATGTTTGGGGTTAGTAAGTTTTTTTTTTTTTTAAGATTAATACTTTTATTCAGCAATGATGCATTTATTAATATACTATTTTCTATTTTAAATAAACTTTCTTCTTTTGAAATTTCTATTCATCAGAGAATCCTGAAATAAGACATCACAGTTTCCACAAAAACATTAAGCAGCACACCTGTTTTCAACATAAAAAAAAAGAAAAATAAATTATTCTTGAGCAGTAAATCAGCATATTAGAATGATTTCTGA
>NW_015712104.1:0-257 GCF_001515625.1 Sinocyclocheilus rhinocerous
ACGCACACACACACACGCACGCACACACACACACACACACACACATAATATTCTTACTATCCCCAAACTTTTAAATGGTAGTCTATATCTATATCTGAGTTCTGCATGATTAAAAACTATAATGAATTCATGTGCTTCAACAAAAACATTGCTGAAATATGCAAAAATATATTTAAAAAATATAAACATTGGCAGCAGCAGCAACAACATACATTTTAAAGAGGTCATATGATGCTGCTAAAAAGAACATTATTTTG
>NW_015712105.1:0-257 GCF_001515625.1 Sinocyclocheilus rhinocerous
ATTTTCTCAAAAATACTGTGTGACAGATGGCTGCATTATGGCAAGCAATTATATTGAATTCTGAACAACCGCTTACATGAGTCTCTGACAGGTTTGGTTTAGGGCTTCACAATTTGGGTAAAAGAATCTGGTTAAAACAACTTCTGTACAATACACATGAGAAATCTCAATCCATGAGAAAAACATGGATTATCATGTTTACTTCACATTTAATTTTTCCTATGTATGCCCAAAATAGGACAGAGTGGACATTAAGC
>NW_015712106.1:0-257 GCF_001515625.1 Sinocyclocheilus rhinocerous
ATTGCTTGCAAAAGGCGCTGTGGAAATAGTGCCCCCAGCGAACAGTGAGTCAGGCTTTTTCAGCCGCTACTTCCTTGTTCCAAAGAGAGATGGCAGAGATGGCATTCTGGATCTCAGACGTCTGAACCACTCACTTATGCGCCGGTCGTTCCAGATTTTAACTATCAAACAGATCCTCGCGCACATTTGCCCTGAGGACTGGTTTTTGACTGGTATTTACTATTAAACTTTTTCAAACTAAACTTGCTTACACTACC
>NW_015712107.1:0-257 GCF_001515625.1 Sinocyclocheilus rhinocerous
CACACGCACTCACACACACTCACTCACACACACACACACACACACGCGCTCCAGAAGATCAGTGTTTCTGACTTGAAACAGCAGTAAACACACAATCATACCAAGGTTACTATCGTTAACTAAAACTAAAACCATTTAAAAAAAACATTTTAATTACTTGAAATGAAACATTAACTTAAAATAAAATAGAAAAAAAGCAACATTTTTCATTTTCATTCAGTTTAATGTTATGTACTAAAATAACTAAAACCAAAAAA
>NW_015712108.1:0-257 GCF_001515625.1 Sinocyclocheilus rhinocerous
AATCACAAGCAACAAACAATACCTCAAATGTAGCACAACTTATTAAATAAGTTTACGGTAAATCGTGGCCACGAACAAATTGGCACAATGTGGGCAAGATTTACCTAAAAACGAGGAAATTAATAAATCATGGGAACTAATTCTTAATTTCTGACCACGAAATGAAATGAATACTGTACATTTAGCTGTGGGATTGCACTGTCCATGGCAACAATGAGCACATCATACACGTTCTGTGTCTCCCGATCCAGCTCATC
>NW_015712109.1:0-257 GCF_001515625.1 Sinocyclocheilus rhinocerous
TTTGAAATACATTTATTTCATGCTAAGTATACTACAAATACATTGACATATTATTTACATATTACTAAACTGGTATACTTGAAGTCTGCTAAATTGGAACAAATAATTTTGTATTTAATGCACTTTAATTGTAAGAAAGTAGTGCCGAAGTCCAACTAAAGTTATACTGAACTATATTTGATTGTGTTAAAAGTGGCACTATTGCAAGTATGCTTTAGGTACACTTTAAATATCTTGCATTTAAATATTATTCAAAG
>NW_015712110.1:0-257 GCF_001515625.1 Sinocyclocheilus rhinocerous
ATGAATCAGTTATAGTGTGTTAGCAATCGAGAAAAACTGTAATGCCAGTGGAAGTTTGGAGCTCTTCAGATATGGAATCAGCAGAGCGTTGATGACTTTTACGCACAATGAGCCTCAGAGCACTCGTGACCCCGCTCTGTGACATTAGTGGTCTTCCGCTTCGTGGCTGAGTTGCTACTTTTGCTAAATGCTTCCACTTTCCAATAATACCACTTGACCGTGGAATATCTAGCAGGAATGAAATGTCATGAACTGAC
>NW_015712111.1:0-257 GCF_001515625.1 Sinocyclocheilus rhinocerous
ATTTTTCAATAAAATTAAATATTGATTCATAGTCCAGGTTTATTTATTTATTTTAATTAATTTTTTTTTTATTTAGTTCATTTTATAGGTATATTATTCAAATTACTTGTGTAGACTAACAATAACTGACTGAAAAGAAAGTGTGGCTATTTCTGGTGCAACTTTTAAGCAGCGCTCAAAACAGAGCACAAAATATGGCTTACTTCAAATTTATGGGCACATATACAGGTGCATCTCAATAAATTAGAATGTCGTGG
>NW_015712112.1:0-257 GCF_001515625.1 Sinocyclocheilus rhinocerous
TTCATAAAGCCTTAAACATTTGACTCAAGTTTCCCCTTTGAAATCTGGACAGGGAACGTGATGCGAGACTGGAATAAGGATTACATGTTTGGCTATCAGTTTTTGAACGGCTGCAATCCTGTCATGATCAGGAAGTGCATGAAACTTCCAGACAAATTTCCAGTCACACATGAGATGGTTACGGGCTGTCTGAAGAAAGGAAGCACACTCCGAGAGGAATTACAGGTCAGAAACAATAAGACATAAATCACTCCAAC
>NW_015712113.1:0-257 GCF_001515625.1 Sinocyclocheilus rhinocerous
AAATTTTTATTTTAGTGTGTAAACAATCGTAAAAAACTGTAAGTGTTTTGAAAATCAAAAAATGCAGAAAGTTTTGCTTGAAGTGTGGGTTTAGGGATAGGGTTATGATAAGGGGATAGCAAATACAGTTTGTACAGTAAAAAAAACATTACACCTTTTTAGTGTCCCCATAATGATAGGAATACATGTGTGTGTGTGTGTGTGTGTGTGTATGTGTGCGTGCGTGCGTGTGTGCGTGCGTGTGTGTGTGTGTGCGT
>NW_015712114.1:0-257 GCF_001515625.1 Sinocyclocheilus rhinocerous
ATTTTACACCAAGTATAGCAGTAAACTATGAATTAGTGACTATTACCAGTTGTTAATGATCACCATGGCCACATAAAAAAAGAACTAGATCAGGAGGGCTGTCGATTTTATGAGCACTGGAAATCAGATTATTTTTCACAGAATCATAACTGCACTGAAAAATATGTAAAGAGGAAATGAGAGGACAAAGTTAAAGTCCCCCTGTGGTAAAAATCTAGTTTTTTATGTTGTTTATTTGTCTATGTGTTGTTTTTAAT
>NW_015712115.1:0-257 GCF_001515625.1 Sinocyclocheilus rhinocerous
AAAAAAAAAAAAAAAAAAAAAAGAGCTCCTCAGCCGTTATGCCTCAGTGTTTAAAGGATTGGGCCATTGTCCAGGATTGCCTCATATCCACACTGACCCTAATGTTCCTCCTGTCATACATGGCTGCAGGAAGATCCCATATGCAGTCTATGGCCGACTCCATGAGATGCTGGATGAACTGGAGAAAAGGAGTGTGATAAACAAAGTTTCTTAACCTACTCCATGGGTGAGCAGTCTGTGCATCACAGAAATGAAAA
>NW_015712116.1:0-257 GCF_001515625.1 Sinocyclocheilus rhinocerous
GACTGAACAGCATCAAATATGTAGATTTGTCTGTCAGAGAGTCGAGTTTGAGATGCGTCAATAACTAAACACACTGCATCTATTTCATGGAGGCCATCTTCATATAAGCGAAGCAAATTCATGGCAATTTCTTTGTCAAAGGTGATACCATGGGTATTTCCATATCCTGGTGTGTCAATGATTGTTAAGTCATCTGGAATCTTTTGGTCATAAACACCATAGACAGTGATGATGGCTGTCGAGCTGTGATCTTTCCA
>NW_015712117.1:0-257 GCF_001515625.1 Sinocyclocheilus rhinocerous
TGCACCTTTTGGGACTTCATTGTAATTGGCGCCGAAAAGGTCATCTAAATGTTCCGGGTCAACGCAAATATAACGCTGAAATCAAATTTCGCATTTTTGTAAAATGGAAAAGAAGTTGTATGTCAATTGTTTTATTTTCAATTTAATAAACATTTTATATAAGGAAAATAAGTTTGTATGTAATAATTTTTTCACCAGTTTTAAAACGAATAAAGAAGAAACGTCTCAGGTTACTTATGTAACCATGGTTCCCTGAG
>NW_015712118.1:0-257 GCF_001515625.1 Sinocyclocheilus rhinocerous
CCCAGCACTACTTCAGCATGTTATTCTTATTAAGTGAGGGTAATTTTTTTGGATTTTTTACCCAAGCAAAGTCTATGAGAACCTGACACCTTGTAATTCCGGAGACTCCAGGAAGGTTGCAGTTTTGAAAAATGGTGGCGCTGGAGACTAAATGTTTCCTGATGGTTTTACAGCTAATTCTTCACATGAATTCTTAAATCTTTTGCAGTTAACGTGTATTTTCTTCTCCACCTGTTTTTTTCTGACCCTGCTGACTA
>NW_015712119.1:0-257 GCF_001515625.1 Sinocyclocheilus rhinocerous
ATGGAGGAGGTTAATTGGCGTAACCCGCCCCCCACCACTCCACAAGCCACATTACAGCGCCCTGTCTCGCAATGATGATTTCAGCACTCCAGCAAAAAATATTTACCTGTGGTTGTACCTGGGAAATCTTTAGCTGTTGCCATGGACGCAGACAGAAAGGGGCAGTAAGGGAAGACAAGGGTGAGGACATCACAAGGGGAGAGAAGAAAAAAAAAAACTGGCCACAAAACTCAAAACCATTAATGAAGACACCAACC
>NW_015712120.1:0-257 GCF_001515625.1 Sinocyclocheilus rhinocerous
TACAGTTTAACAGATATTCACATAGAAAACAGCTGTTTTACACTGAAATAATATTTCACTCTTTTACTGTATTTTGGATCAATAAATGCAGGCTTGGTGAGCAGAAGATACTTCTTTCAGAAACATTAAAAATCTTACTGAACCCAAACTTTTGAATGGTAGCGTATTTAAGAATTAATATGTGACCCTGGACCACAAAACCAGTCATAAGGGATGAATAAATAATCTTTCCATTGATGTATGGTTTGTTAGGATCG
>NW_015712121.1:0-257 GCF_001515625.1 Sinocyclocheilus rhinocerous
AGAAAGTTAAATCTATTTTAGGACAATTACGATTTTTGGACAATTTTTTAATGACAATTAAGCACATTTTCCAGTCTCATTCTTCTTATGTGTTTTATTTTTGAATTTACTTTTAAAAATACTGTAATGCAATGATTAATTATCATTAATTTTATTTTTTATAAGAATCACCATGAATGAAAGTACAACAAATACAACCATGATGTATAATTAATTAAACATTTATATTATAAATGTTTTGCATAAAGAATGTGTAG
>NW_015712122.1:0-257 GCF_001515625.1 Sinocyclocheilus rhinocerous
AGATACCCAAGAGTCTCCTGGTCTTCGCTTCTGAGTTTCCAACAATGGTTTGCAAATTAATTTACATGACATTTAAATGGCCATAATATATTCTGTAGGCTCACTGTATTCAATATGACACGCGTTAGAAAATATATTATGGAGAAAAAAAGCAGAATTAGGGAGAATAACTAAATTATGACTAATTTACTGCCACTGCTATGTGCATAATTTGTAATCATGTAATCCATAAAAAAGTAACTGTAATCCGATTATGA
>NW_015712123.1:0-255 GCF_001515625.1 Sinocyclocheilus rhinocerous
CCATCTCACGCACCTGAAGGAACAGGAATCATGGATCAAAAACCTATATCAGACAGGTTAACTGTGAATAAAAACTATTTCAGACTGTCACAAATTTGTTACTTGTTGCTTCTTAAGGTGTTAACCCTTTTTTACACAAAGTTGCCTCAAGACTTACTTTCTTTACTTGAAAGCACATGATATATATATATATATCGTGTGTGTGTGTGTGTGTGTGTGTGTGTGTGAATATATAGTGAATAAATGACGAATCTT
>NW_015712124.1:0-257 GCF_001515625.1 Sinocyclocheilus rhinocerous
AGAATTCTAGTTATTCAATTTGACTCTGCTTTTCCAGAGTTTGTACTTTTGCGAGAAATCCCAGAAGGCATCATGTTGGATCATAACCCAAGCAGACTCTCATTTAATGCAACTGATTTGCTCAGACGATGCATTGCTGTAGTGAATTTAAAGGGATAGTTCTGTTATTCTTTGACCACTTAATCATGTCGTGTGACTTTCTTTGTTCCACAGGACGTAAAAGGATATGTTTTCCAGTACAGTGAACTGGGGGTTTT
>NW_015712125.1:0-257 GCF_001515625.1 Sinocyclocheilus rhinocerous
AGATCACACAACCACATCCTCTAAATATCTCACAGGTCTTAATGTGCTTCAGGGAATCGCCAGGGCCTCTCTGCGGCACAGGGACGCTACAGCGTGAGATCAATACTGACTTCAGCATCCTTTAATTCTCAAGCTGGATATCGATCTCGTGGCAGGTGGGAAGCGGGGATTGTCCCACCTTGCATGCCATAGCTGTCCGACAAGAGAGAGACAGAGGAGAACGAAGGCATATAGACAGATAATGACCATTGATGTTT
>NW_015712126.1:0-257 GCF_001515625.1 Sinocyclocheilus rhinocerous
AGATTCAGCCACCTGTCAGCCTCACAGAAATTAATGTTCTAATGGCCATTGAGGGGGGGCTTATTATGCATTTAGCTGAAAGGCATTTGTGTAAACAAGAGAAGATAGCTGATACCTTTCTTTTTAATGGACTTTATGGTATGCTGACTCTTCTGCTTCCATTGCAGATTAGTCTGACCACTGTCGATCGGCTCAATTTATTGAGGCAGGGCAGTCTGTTTTCACTAATAAGCGAGATTATATGATTCTCAACCAAA
>NW_015712127.1:0-257 GCF_001515625.1 Sinocyclocheilus rhinocerous
CCATGAACCACTTCTGGTTGCCCAGTTAATCATGTGACATGAAATAAAGAATAATAATAAAAAAATAAAAATAAAGAATTCAGGGCCAGATGTTGTGGGTTAAACAAAATATAACTTCCGTTTAACACAGATGGCTATATAGTTTAAGAAATGTGTAAAAACATTCAGTACTTTCAACCTACAAATCACATACCTTAAAAACAACAAAATGTGCTTACGATAGAATTAAATCCACCTCCTTCTCCTGACTGATAACA
>NW_015712128.1:0-257 GCF_001515625.1 Sinocyclocheilus rhinocerous
TCTCACACACAGCATGAGGACTCTGCCGCTCTGGACTGCTCTCATTATAGATTCAGGCCATGCAGCTCTGGCTTTGAACTCATCTCATCTTTAATCAAATGCAGCTTTATAAAACCACACATCACAATCAATAAAGAACAGCGTGCCACCTTCATCTTGCAGCGCAATCTTCATCAGCTGTCGATATTCCAGCTGAGAAATCCTTGCAGAGAGGTTGCTTCACAGAGGATTTTGGCAATGCCTTACCATATGGCTCA
>NW_015712129.1:0-257 GCF_001515625.1 Sinocyclocheilus rhinocerous
AGATTGCCTAGTGTGAGTACACCCTTATTCTCCCACATCCCGCCCACACACGAGTCTCTACCCACCCGCACCTGCACTCGCCCATCAAGTGCGATAGAGCAGGTCTCTACTCAGAAGGTGCCTGTTATAATGTTGTTCTTCTATAACAAACTATAAAATATTTTCTATAAAATGTTAATGCCCTGGCAGTGGCTTTAGACCTCCCCCAAACCAATAGCTTTGGTTTTATATTTAATTTGATTACATTAATGTTATAA
>NW_015712130.1:0-257 GCF_001515625.1 Sinocyclocheilus rhinocerous
AGATTGAGATTTCATTGCTATGGCAGATCATTTGCCGGTTTAGCACACATCACACATTTCCCATTTATAGATACTTATGAATATGCATGCATGTCTGACAGATTTTGATTTCGCATGTGAAGATGACAGAGCTCACATCATGACAGAGTGTTTAGAAGAGTGTGAGATTTCAGAACTCATCGTGTGCATTGAGTTTCACTTGCAAGAAATCTGAATCTGCTGTGAGCATTAAACCGAATGTGCGCATGTGTGTAGTG
>NW_015712131.1:0-257 GCF_001515625.1 Sinocyclocheilus rhinocerous
GGAGAAAAAATAATATGTCTTTGACATTTTTGTCCCAGAACATCCTCCGCCAATGACCTTCTGTACAAGACACGGTGAAAAGAAATGCTTCTCAAAAGATGAGCTGGCCGTGGAGGAAGAGGAGAGAGGAGGAAACAGAGACTTTTTCACCTCTTGCATGTCGCTGGTTTCCTCATTGGAGAGGCCGGCTCCTCACCAGCTGTCATCCTGTAGGAGAGCAGAGAGTCCGGAACACCTCCTTCATAGCTCAGCAGACT
>NW_015712132.1:0-257 GCF_001515625.1 Sinocyclocheilus rhinocerous
AGCACGTGTCGACGTGCCGGGGGCCGCCCTCTGCCTCGGTAACGAAACTGTGCCGCTCCGGTTGGGCCGTAGCCATCATGGAGAGGCCACCGCCCCGCAGCCGCCGCCTAGACACCAGTGCCCACCGGCTCCGGCCCCCAGCCACCGCATGAGAGCGGCAGAGACTCAGGGGGTGCCCCAGGGGAATATTGCAGCTTGGACCAGCGCATCCCAGCTGCTACCACCGCGCGCTCCATTCACCTCCCCATCACCAGAGA
>NW_015712133.1:0-257 GCF_001515625.1 Sinocyclocheilus rhinocerous
ATGTGACATCAGGGGTTCAACCGTAATTTTACGAAGCTATGAGATATGTTTCCTACTTTGTTGTGATGTGATCTGAACGAAAACTACGTATCCGCATGGCGCAGCTGACACAAAACAGCATACGCTGTTAACATCCAGCGGATAATCTCCAAAATAGCACCAGGGTGATGCGGAGGAGACGAATCGTTGAATAAAGTAGTTTTTTTTTTTTCTGCACAAAAAGTATTCTCGTAGCTTTGTAAAATTACAGTTGAACC
>NW_015712134.1:0-257 GCF_001515625.1 Sinocyclocheilus rhinocerous
AAAAATCTATACATTTTTGTTTTTGTCATTTATTTATTGACACACCATTTATTTATTCCAATTTTAAGGCCCTAACCCCAGCAAAACATTTATGGGGTTATGTTGTAACTACTCTACATTCTCAGGTGAGCTGATTTATTGCTGGGGTATGTAAATATGCCAGTGCAGTATAAAAAGCAGAATGTGACTTTGCTATTGGTCATTGTAAACATAAAAAAAACCTAGTCGGACAAAACTAGTCGGAGAACAGGAAAACT
>NW_015712135.1:0-257 GCF_001515625.1 Sinocyclocheilus rhinocerous
AGCTAAATTTCACAGACAAGAAAATTAAGCTTAAGTTTAAATCAAATCCATTTTTTGCATTTTCAGGAAAATTAAGCTCAAACATTCAAGTAAAAACATACTATCAGCAAAAAAACACTTAATAATAATTATTATTATTATTTATACAGTATAATATAACTAATATCTATTATTATTATATAAATTGTTATTGTACAAACCTTGAATTTTGAAGTATTTTTTCACTGCATTACACTATTTTTTTATTAAATTACCAG
>NW_015712136.1:0-257 GCF_001515625.1 Sinocyclocheilus rhinocerous
AGCTGTTATGGGATGACCTTAAGCAGAGGCTGGCCAAGCTACGCCAGGCAGAACGGATCAGGAGGCGGAGGAAACGGAAGGAGAAGGAAAGGAAGAACTTCTTCAAAGACCCTTTCAAGTATGCCCGTCAGCTGCTGGATGAGAAGCGGAGCGGCAAGCTGGCCATCACTAAAGTGGATCTGGAACATTATATCAAGGGCCAGTATACGGATGCCAAAGATACACCACTTGGCTCACCAGGTTATGTGCCACGCCCA
>NW_015712137.1:0-257 GCF_001515625.1 Sinocyclocheilus rhinocerous
GAGAAATATGAACAGATCAAGCACTGTTTACAAGCAAAAACAGTTTTAAAATATTTTGGTGAATTTTGATGTGAGAGGAAAATAGGGGATGGACTTGCTGTCACTGGAGGAAGTGTTATTATGGATTTTGGCTAGATGTAATGGTAAATGCCTTAATGATGGATTCGTTTCTTTTAAAAATGCAGCTTTTCACTTCACATGCCGTTAATCGATGGACTGGAGTGGTGTGGATTACTTGTGGATTACTGTGATATTTT
>NW_015712138.1:0-257 GCF_001515625.1 Sinocyclocheilus rhinocerous
ATGAGCCTATTTTCAAAAATAGTGGAGTGTTCCTTTAAAGAATAAAACGTCATCAGCATGCGTTAGTGGTAAACAAAAAAAGCAGAACGAATCACTGTTTGGCAGTTGTACTTTTTATGTGTGCTGAAAAAAGGAAGCTGCAAAATAGGATGCCATTTCATGCTGTATTTTTATTGGCTGGTCAGTAGACATAGGCCGTAGCAGCAAACACACTGTGCAATGATCATGCTGAATTTCTGACACTGTCAGAAAATTAT
>NW_015712139.1:0-257 GCF_001515625.1 Sinocyclocheilus rhinocerous
AGTAGGCTACCATTTGTCATCAAGTGTGAAACGTTTTGAAACGTAGTTTCTATCTTTGTCCACTAGAGGACAGTATTGATCACAAAATGAATCACAGAAGTTGGTTGTGGGCAAGTGTGTTTCATGCGTCTTATAGTATTTACAGTACATACCGTTGCAGACATTGACAGATGTATTGTTTTTAAAGGTATGACAACACCTGTTGAATTGTAATTTTTATCTCTTTGTAATGAAGACCTGATAGGTGTATTCAGTTG
>NW_015712140.1:0-257 GCF_001515625.1 Sinocyclocheilus rhinocerous
TGAATCGGATGATACTGGTTATACTGTATGTTTTTGATTAAAAATGCATATTACCTGAGTCAGTCAACCTTGGTTCTGCTATAATTTATGTCATTTATTCAGGAATTGGACTACACTGGTCTCTCTATTTATTTATTTTTTTGCTTCACTAAAAAGAACTGTCTTATAAGAGTCTGTTGATCTTACAACTCATCAGTGCAAACGCAGTGTATATTTTTCAAGTATATTCAGTAATAAGATTTCAACTTTAATGTTTT
>NW_015712141.1:0-257 GCF_001515625.1 Sinocyclocheilus rhinocerous
ATCTATGAATACTTTGAAAGTCCTGAGGTGCACTTATGATCTTAGCATGTTTTTTTTCATTAAAAATAGTCATAATTTAGATACAAATGTGCATTTTCTACCCTGAATTTAGCCCTCTGATTGGAACACTCCGTTGGAAGGGACGTGTCTGCTGTAAGACTTCAGTGTAAACCTTTCCACATGAAATGAGTATTATATGCAGAACTCTCTTGAAACATTTACTGAGATTTTATTATAACAGCCGCTAAAATTAACTA
>NW_015712142.1:0-257 GCF_001515625.1 Sinocyclocheilus rhinocerous
TTTGAAATAGAAATCTTTTCTAATATTATAAATGTCTTTATTGTCACTTTTGACCAATTAAATGTATCCTTTCTGATTCAAAATATTAATTTTATTAAAATATTATTTGTTAGCATATTAATTGGAGCTGTCATGCTCCAAAAATATATATTTAAAGTAGTCAGTACTACTCATGCACAATACTTAATGTCTTTTAGAGTTGTACAATAGCTTTATATAAGGACATTTAAAAAAAAAAAAAATGTTAATTAATATTA
>NW_015712143.1:0-257 GCF_001515625.1 Sinocyclocheilus rhinocerous
AGTTAATCTTAATTTATTTTATGTTGTCTGTTTTTAAGACACAATTTATTACAGGTTTGTTTATCAAGCAGTTAATACTACTGTACAGTATGTTATTTCATTGTGAAATGTCTGCACTGAAAAAACATTTTGAAGTTTATTTATGGTTATGACTGGAATTTAGGTTAGTTAACCTTAATATATTTTATGTTGTCTGTTTTAAAGACAGTTTCTTACAGTTTTGTTTATCAAGCTGTTAATACTATGTTATTTCATTG
>NW_015712144.1:0-257 GCF_001515625.1 Sinocyclocheilus rhinocerous
AGCAAAACGGTGCACACCGGTTTGAGCTTGAACTTGCCCCAGGAAAGGGTTATCCAAAGAGCTAGTGCTCTATTTGTTGAGTGCTATATGTAGTCTTTATTCAGTATAGATTATTGCTCTGACATACATAATAATCTAGTAGTGTATTATTTAGCAGTTTTATCCCTAGTGAAAATTCTTCACTAAAATTGCTAATAAAAAACAGCCACAGTACAGCGGCGCCAGTGCGCTCACCACACACCAGCTACAGGTGGAGA
>NW_015712145.1:0-257 GCF_001515625.1 Sinocyclocheilus rhinocerous
AGTGTCATCGCAATGAGTTTCCTACCGCAGCTGGTTTAGGCTAATGAAACGTGTCCACTGAGGACGGCGGGGAAAACGGAGTGAAAAAATAGAGACGTTGTCGACATTCTCTATCCTTAAAGCCAAACACTCTTTTTTCCATGGATTACCTGCTCACTCAGAGAATGATCAGGTAATTGAAGATAGCACCACCTCAGCTTCCAAATAGTACTGTGTCAGTGCTAATACCAAGTTGGCATAACAAGTGGGTCTCAGAT
>NW_015712146.1:0-257 GCF_001515625.1 Sinocyclocheilus rhinocerous
TATGTCTTAGTTCCAGTTATTGGAAATGAAAATATTCCCTATGATTGTATGAAATGATGGCATGGAATGGATCTGTGAATAAATGGTGTGCAATTTTGATCTGCTGACAACAATAGAGACAAAGAGGAAGCACTGACAGGAAGAAGAGGAAGTACTGCTGCTGATTTCAGTCACAACACCCACCCACACACTTAGTCACACTTAGTAGTAAGCAGGGCCGTGCACAGACATTTTGAGGGGCAGTGGCCCAAAACCAA
>NW_015712147.1:0-257 GCF_001515625.1 Sinocyclocheilus rhinocerous
AGGATGGGATAAGCGTCAAGTCCGTGTCGAGCTCTAACTCTTTCGCAAACTGACTCTCGGGATGTTTCTCCCCAGTTGTTCCAAAGAAAACGGGACGAAACGGCCCCTTTTCTGAGACGTTTTCTACCGGTAGCAGAAGTGTAATCGGCGTCAGTGAAGTGCCGGCTACAAACAAAAGTACTACCTCTGAGGATCGTAAACGTCGGAGATTGATCGCGTCGAATAGCATGCACCCATTTATTTCTGTCATATTAAAA
>NW_015712148.1:0-257 GCF_001515625.1 Sinocyclocheilus rhinocerous
AGTGTAATTTATTCATGTGATTACAAAGCTGTATTTTCATCAGTCTTTAGGATCACTTGATCCTTCAGAAATCATTCTGATTTGATGGTCAAGAAACATTTCTTCTTATTATTACAGTAATACTTATTATTACGTTTGTGCTAGTTTATATTTTTGTGGAAACAGTGACACTTTTTTTAATTTCTTGAATAGAAAGTTAAAACGAAAGCATCTACTTGAAATATAAATCTTTTGTAACATTATAATGTCTAACGATA
>NW_015712149.1:0-257 GCF_001515625.1 Sinocyclocheilus rhinocerous
AGGAGGACGGACACCCGGGAGGGGGCCGGCAGACAGAGTCCAAGGTGGAGATGACAGGGGGAGGAGCCAGGGTGGACCAGACGGAGACAGGAAGGGGTTGGAGCAAGCGGAGCCAGGTGGGACCCAGGCCACAGCCGTAAAGGCAACCCACGGTAGAGCCGACGAAGGGAGGAGCCATGGTGGAGGAAGGGCTGACGACTCCAGGGGCCTACCATTCCAATTCGTGAATGAATCGTTTGGTGTGATTTGCGAACCGA
>NW_015712150.1:0-257 GCF_001515625.1 Sinocyclocheilus rhinocerous
GTCAGTGGCTCATCCCTTCTTATGATTATAAAGTTTTACTGTAAATTGTACATTTTAAATTGTACTGTAAATTTTACTGTAATTTTACATTATACTTCATTCATTTTAAGCATTTTGTTCTTTGTTTTGAACTTGGTTTTGTTCTGAAAATTGTAATATTTAAAATAGGCCCTGTTTATGATATAATTGCCCATTGAAGTTTTTATGAAATCGTATTTCCCTGCAACATCTATAAGTGGGATGTTAAGTTCTATTAG
>NW_015712151.1:0-257 GCF_001515625.1 Sinocyclocheilus rhinocerous
ATTAATGACAGAAGTTTCATTTTTGGGTGAACTATCCCTTTAAAGTAAATACATTAGGTGAAAGCGGTTCAGATGACAAAAAGTTTGTGAATGTCTGCATTACATGTAAATAATGAGTTTGAAAGACAAACGCCTTTCAATAATACATAATACACGGCTAAATAACCTACTGATTGATAATTCAAATAAAAATGAATGTGTTCATCAGTTGGTGCAATGTTGAAACACTTCTTAAACCTGAAATGATTTTTGTAAAT
>NW_015712152.1:0-257 GCF_001515625.1 Sinocyclocheilus rhinocerous
AGGCCAGACTTCAGACTGACATCTATTGTAAACTGGAACTGTAATGCTGGGACCAGACTGTTGGAGTTTAGTTCACTAAGTGTGAAAATTTGGTCAGCACATCCTTAGCTTCATGTTGTTATGTTGTTCCCCACCAGTATTACAGATTTTTTTTTTTTAGTAATTCTAAAAAACTCATGACTTGTGTGTGTCCATATGATATTTGTGACCCAGGACCACAAAACCAGTCTTAAGTCGCTTGGGTATGTTTTTAGCAA
>NW_015712153.1:0-257 GCF_001515625.1 Sinocyclocheilus rhinocerous
CTAATAGTCCAGATTAATGTTTTGCGGACCCTCGTGAAGAAACTGTGGCATTTACAAAAAGAGTGCGAGCTGGAGAGAGAGGTGGAGTGAAAAAAGTGAGAGTGAGAAATAAAAAAGACAAAAAAAGAATCAGGGAAAGAGAGAGGGGCGGTTTTTGTCATCATATCTCCAAAGCCTCAGTTCTGCATTAGACTCATGGAAAACTACTTAGAACTCCAGACGTGCTAGTCTTGCCAGAATCAGCTTCCATTCCAAAA
>NW_015712154.1:0-257 GCF_001515625.1 Sinocyclocheilus rhinocerous
AGGGTCAAACAGTAATATCCCAGGCACAGGCAAAAGAGTAATCCACAGCACAGGCAATGGTCACGGCAGGCAGCAAACAATCGTAAAACCCAGATAAACAGTCCAAGATCCAAAAACCACAAAGGCAAGCCAAGGCACAGGAAAACAAGGAAACACTGGCAGGAACATGGAAACTAGAAAACATTGCAGGCTATCAATCATCAGTGATGTGCGAGTGTGTGTGTGCCATTCTTATAGTGTGAGACTGATGAGGTGAT
>NW_015712155.1:0-257 GCF_001515625.1 Sinocyclocheilus rhinocerous
AGTACTGAGCTTGTCTGAATTTATTATGAAATGTAAGACAAAAATGTTTTCAGACATAAAAGCATTGATGTTATCTTTTGTTTTGGTGTAAATTACTCAACTTAACACTAAAATTGTAAAAGAGCATAATAGGACCCCTTTAAGTACCTTTCATGAACGTGCCTTAAAATAGGCTTAGTTAGTCGGAGACTACAGAATTCTGGGGCCTGTAACATGATGGTAGATGAACAAATTCAGAGTTACAGGATTAGTTTCGA
>NW_015712156.1:0-257 GCF_001515625.1 Sinocyclocheilus rhinocerous
AGGGGCTAAAATATGCATGGGGGCTGGCTCTTCTGGGAGCTAGAAAAAAGAAAATGGGAAAGGGAGAAAGAATGAGAGACATAAAAAGGCAAATGAGAAAGAGAGAGAGAGTTGGAAACAGTTTGAGGAAGGGCGGGAGTTGGTGGGAGTACGAACGAGAGAAAGAATTAGAGACAAGATAAAGGATGGAAGCAAAGTTTGCCATAAGGGAGAGGGGGATGATACAGTAACGTGTCTTGTGAAGGCTCATGGGAAGA
>NW_015712157.1:0-257 GCF_001515625.1 Sinocyclocheilus rhinocerous
GTTTCAAATGAAAACCATATACTAGCCATGCTGAAACCAGTACAATGCAGAACCAGTTCATCGCTTCAAATTTTAATTGTACTTTATATTTCTAGATCTCAGGATATGCAGTATTAAATCCAATGCCCACATGCCTAAGGTTTACACATGCTTTATTTAGAGTATGGATGTTTGAAAGGCCATCAAATAAAAGCCCAGCGGCATAAATCATCATCAGAATAACATTTTCATTCCTTCAAACTAAAATAATACAAGAT
>NW_015712158.1:0-257 GCF_001515625.1 Sinocyclocheilus rhinocerous
ATCTGGTTTAAAGCTTAATTTAAGCTTCATGTGATAAAAAAAAAATGTAATAGCTCTGACCAAAACAGAGTTGTTTAGAGTTGGCTACTTGGGACGCCAGCTGAGCGAGTATGTTGGACCAGCTGTCGTTTTGCTAAATTCTTTAAAGAGTTGCAAAAAATTAATACAAATAAGAGGGTTAAGACACCTTGAAAGATTTGACTGATGAAATACCGCTATCAGACTGTCTCTGGTAGTCATAGCGGGAGAAAGGTCCC
>NW_015712159.1:0-256 GCF_001515625.1 Sinocyclocheilus rhinocerous
CCACTGTATATTTTTTACACACACACACACACACACACACACACATATTTGCTAATAATATGTTTATTTGATATGTAATTATATACATTTTTGCAGTAAAAGCTTCCTAGTTTTTATAAACTGTCCCTCACAGCTAGAGTGCCATAAAACATTTGAAAAATCCCTGTCGTAGCTTATTACATGAGGTTTATTATCTCTGATGGCCTGTGTCATTAAACCCTCATACCCTATATAAGCTCTATAATAGATTCTAGAA
>NW_015712160.1:0-257 GCF_001515625.1 Sinocyclocheilus rhinocerous
AGGTTAGAAGAATAATATAGGAACTAGATGTTGTTTAAAATATACTTATAAATACGCTACTCAAGGCTTCTGGAGTCGTTTTTGTGAGTAAATTTAACTTCCGCATCTGAAAAACGCCAAAACCGGAAGTGACATAAGGGGAGGGAAACAATGGATCGCAAGGGCAGTTCGGTAAGGATGGGCGTATCGATCCGAAGTATCGATATATCGAAACTGACGCGAGTATCGAAAGTATCGATACTCAAACAAAAAACATC
>NW_015712161.1:0-257 GCF_001515625.1 Sinocyclocheilus rhinocerous
CAACAAACTACTGGAGACGCAACAACAACAGATGGCCACATTGACGAGTGCTTGTGTGAGGAGCTTTAAACAAGCACAAAGATATTTCATCAGTCATAACTTCTGGAGAGAAATAGCACAGACACTGGACAAAAATGTATCTTTCTAGCGCATTTGTCAAGTGCATGTGTTCATGCACGCTATCAAATTATAGTTTGAAAGGCTATGCATTTATCTGCACGCATTCACTAGCATTCGCATCAAAACTGAAGTATATA
>NW_015712162.1:0-257 GCF_001515625.1 Sinocyclocheilus rhinocerous
CAACAAACTACTGGAGACGCAACAACAACAGATGGCCACATTGACAAGTGCTTGTGTGAGGAGCTTTAAACAAGCACAAAGATATTTCATCAGTCATAACTTCTGGAGAGAAACAGCACAGACACTGGACAAAAATGTATCTTTCTAGCGCATTTGTCAAGTGCATGTGTTCATGCACGTGATCAAATTATAGTTTGAAAGGCTATGCATTCATCTGCACGCATTCACTAGCATTCGCATCAAAACTGAAGTATATA
>NW_015712163.1:0-257 GCF_001515625.1 Sinocyclocheilus rhinocerous
ACAACAAATAGCAAATGGGAACATTTTTACCAACAACACAAATAGTATTGAATTGTGTCTTATTGTCTTATGTTTTGTTTGAATTGAATTTTGTGCATTAAGTACCAGTTAACAAGTTTCATAAAGAAATTGCATCTAGTCTTTTCATTAATTATATCTTTTTCATTATAGTCTTTCTGTATGTGTATTTCAATTAAAATATTACAAATAAATTTTTTTTTTTGCTGTTATCTGTTATAGAATAAAAAACTGATGTA
>NW_015712164.1:0-257 GCF_001515625.1 Sinocyclocheilus rhinocerous
ATGTTCAAACAACATCAGTCAGCCCTATACCACTACACCTAAAATGAGCCCATATCTAGCACAAAACATACATAAATAACCCTGAGGAGCTAAAAAGGGCCATACACAAACAGGGAAAGAAAACAAAAATATACAAAATATATTTCTAACAAAGTAATTATTTCAATAGCAATAAGAACAAAGCAAAGATTACAAAAAGAATCAGAAAAAATGAAAAATGTAGACTTTAAAATCAATCCCTCTTATACATAAAGGCT
>NW_015712165.1:0-257 GCF_001515625.1 Sinocyclocheilus rhinocerous
CTACTGTCTTTTTAGAGCTGCTTTACAGCAGAATTAGAATTTGTCTCATATTTAAAGAAATCCGCATCATTGATTCTATTAATTACCACTGTATTACCAATCTGCACTGTATAAAATGCTATACAAATAAAGGTGACTTGACTGTTGCACATTACAGAAAATGTGAATACTGTGCACAGCATATATTAGGGGTGTAACGGTACACGTACTGATATCGAAAATTTTAAGTTGGGGTCTTTTAGGTCGGTATGCAAGTG
>NW_015712166.1:0-257 GCF_001515625.1 Sinocyclocheilus rhinocerous
CTTTAAGGGTAGATAAGTTACAAAGGTGCACCTTTGAGGGTACCTTGTGAAAAATAAACATGGTGTTACATAAGTACCAACATTTATTATTATTATTACCATGGTAAACTGTGGTTACTGCAGTTTTACTACAAATACTGTGGTAAACTGTAGTTACTGTAATAAAACCATGGTTAGTTTTTGTGAAAGGCTGCCAGGCTGTTGGAGGTTGCAGGTGAAACTTTAGCATATTTTTTTTCTGACAGATTTATTAACAG
>NW_015712167.1:0-257 GCF_001515625.1 Sinocyclocheilus rhinocerous
CACCTGCTGGTAGTTTTAGTTTCTTCTTTAGAGTATCATTTCATTCATTAAAAAAATAAAAAATAAATAAAAAAAACATTAAAGGGATAGTTCACCAAAAATAAAAAAATATAAAAATTAATTCTGTCATCATTTATTCACCCTCATGTTGTTTCAAACCTGAATGACACAACATAAAAGAAGGTATTTTGAATACTGTTGGTAACTAAGTTTTTTGGTCACTAGTGACTTTCATTGCATGAACAAAAAATACTGAG
>NW_015712168.1:0-257 GCF_001515625.1 Sinocyclocheilus rhinocerous
CGTGGGTGTCATGATGCATTGTATACTTATTTTCAGTGACAAATAATGTATTAACTAATTTAAAAGCATCTTGAGTGTATCACAATGATATGGTCTTGACACTGAATCTTTATAATTTAGGTGAAGTTATTGCACAATCAATTTTAAATCTAGCCACAACAGAGTTCTAGTATTAACTAATCGTTCTTCTCAGTGAACTGGTTAACTAATTGGAGTGTTTCAGACTGAAACTTAGCCATAAAGTAAATGAATTTGAA
>NW_015712169.1:0-257 GCF_001515625.1 Sinocyclocheilus rhinocerous
CACAATATTACTGTTTTTCTGTATTTTTGATCAAATAAATACAGCATTGATGAACATAAGAGACTCCATGTTATTTATTTATTTATTTGCGTTCAGTGTTACATATGCCATAGATTGTTGTCTATTGCATTAAACCAATGTTAAATTAATCTATTTCACTTGTCAGGCGTTTATAGCACCACATTTTGTTACTGATGTTGTATTACTGTTGATGGCAAGAAGTAGTACATTCAAAACATGCTCTGAAATTAAAATGT
>NW_015712170.1:0-257 GCF_001515625.1 Sinocyclocheilus rhinocerous
CGACTCAGTGATCAGCCGTAAAACCGTGATTCTGTCCAAATTCCCCTTTAAATATCCCTTTGAGCTAAATTGACCTGTTTCCCTTACATAAACTAGGAATTTGTTGCATCCAGTGGGCACATAATTACTGATTATAATGTTTTTGTCTTGTTACGCCCCTTACCATTCTGTGATGCCGTGTGTCCCAGCGCGACATTTCCGTCACACGCTTAAGGAATTCGGCCAATTACAACGCACTGGATAGCTGGCCAATCACA
>NW_015712171.1:0-257 GCF_001515625.1 Sinocyclocheilus rhinocerous
CACACTAGGACAGCTCACAGGTATCACACACCGGACACTTCACGTTCAGTTCAAGACGGCAATCCAAAACACTTCATCTAATCGCCAAATTGGCAAAATTTTAAAGATGTGCTTCGACGCAGTGCTGCGTTTCTTGTCTGGTGTGTGACCCCCTTTAGTGTCCGGGAATAGAGAACAGTGAATGATTTAGTGTAAGGTTGTCACAATCATCACATTTTGCCCCTGATTAAATGTCATACAAGTAATTGGGATTAACA
>NW_015712172.1:0-257 GCF_001515625.1 Sinocyclocheilus rhinocerous
CACAGTATATTTTTGTATTTATGTCATATTTACAGGTATTTCAGTGTCTGTTTGCATCTTGTGTCCTGTTAAGTCCTCTCAGAGTTAGAGTCTCAATACGTGTGAATGAAGATGTGCTCTGGTTCATAAGTAAATCTCTTGCACACACTACAGGAAGTGGAATTCCGCTCTTCCTGTCTCCAGTCTCAATAGAAGTCTGTTGGATTTCCTCGTCCTTTTTTATTTAGAGTCCATGTCACACGCTGCGGGGCACCCGC
>NW_015712173.1:0-257 GCF_001515625.1 Sinocyclocheilus rhinocerous
CACCTGATTCAGGTCATCAGCTCATTAGTAGAGACTTCAAGACCTCAAATGGGTGTGTCAGAGAAAGGGCTCCAGGATCACTGGTCCAGATCACAAAGCAGTTCAAGCTTGAGATGCCCTTCCTGCGCACTTAGGCTGACCACACACTTTAAGAATTTAAGGCTGATTTTAAGTGCAATTTGCGGCCCGATACAAGGCTTGTCGCAAATGATTTTTTTTGTCCAAAAATCCTCTATTGTGTGGTGTCATTACGATTA
>NW_015712174.1:0-257 GCF_001515625.1 Sinocyclocheilus rhinocerous
CACTGCTGCTCACGCGACGCTCCTGCTTGACGCTCACGCGCTGCTCCTGCTGCTGGTGTGAATGCACTCACTGATTAACATACACGGCAAAAAAAATATGCGCCGCTCACACTTGCAGTGTGAAACCGGCGTAATACTGTGTTGTTTCCTGGGTTATCCACGACTGTTTTTATGTTTTGTGGTAGTTGTTCATGAGTCCCTTGTTGGTCCTAAGCAGTTCAACTGCCTGCTGTTCTTCAGAAAAATACTCTAGCTCC
>NW_015712175.1:0-257 GCF_001515625.1 Sinocyclocheilus rhinocerous
CACGCACACTCACACACACACACGCTCATGCACACACACACACGCTCATGCACACACACACACACACTCATGCACACTCACACACACGCTCATGCACACTCACACACACGCTCATGCACACTCACACACACATTCACATGCTCAAACACATGCTTGCACACTTACATATGCTCACACACACACACATTTGGCACATGCTCACAAACAAACACGCATGCTTGCACACTAACATATGCTCTCACACACACGCTTGTGCA
>NW_015712176.1:0-257 GCF_001515625.1 Sinocyclocheilus rhinocerous
CATATCACTGAGAGCTGTTATCAGTTGTTTTTGGTTCACCTATGGAGGAGGGTGTCGGCCCTGGCATTGTGGCAGTGGCCGGAGAGCTCTCACAGGAGGAGGAGAGTGAGCTGGGCCCACAGGATTTGGTGGTTGTGGGGCCCGCGGTTTTTTAGTTGATATCTGGGGGCTTGCAGCAATAGAGTGGGACAGTTTGGTCCCAGCATACACAAGTTCCTCCATTTTCTTTGAGAAGCTTAGAAGTGGAGATACTGGAG
>NW_015712177.1:0-257 GCF_001515625.1 Sinocyclocheilus rhinocerous
CATCATCAATGGCATATGCTTTTGTTGAAGCCATCAGTCTGGATTATTTCAACTTATTTTTTAAATAAGCATGTTTGACAGCACAATGACTGGTAAAAACTACAAAACTACCCATGACTGTGCAAATAAATCTTCACCAATCAGAGAATCACGACAAACACAAAGGAAATTGCTCTTTAGTGTCAGTCTCCCTACCCTCTGAAACGACATAAATAAAGTGTATATAAATGCATATTTTGCAAAAAAAGAAAAAGTGG
>NW_015712178.1:0-257 GCF_001515625.1 Sinocyclocheilus rhinocerous
AGTTAAACCTCCGCATCGCGTTGTGCCTAACAACGCCCTTTAGCCATGACTTATTTACAATACAGCACGGCCTCTCATACCATATTGCTTACTTGTAGCTTATCTCAAAATTTTTTTACACTTTTGTCAAACTACTTTTATTGCTTAGAACACAATTAAACAGAACCATCAGATATCAAAATGATGCCCTCTGACAACATACTAATTGCGCCTTACATTATCGACTGCATCCGGACACTCGTCAACGACCAAGGCAA
>NW_015712179.1:0-257 GCF_001515625.1 Sinocyclocheilus rhinocerous
AGTGTCACATGATCCTTCAGAAATCATTCTAATATGCTAATTTGTAGCCCAATTATTCAGTTATCAATTATTATTGGTGCTAAATTGGTCTTATTATTATCAGTGTTGAAAATTATCAATGTTTTTTTCTGCTAAATACTTATATAAATGTCACAATTACATTTGTAAATTTAATATTTCACAATTTTGAATTTTTTTCTGTATTTTTTTTCTGAGTATGAGAGAGACCCTCTCTCTCATACTCAGAAAAAAAATAC
>NW_015712180.1:0-257 GCF_001515625.1 Sinocyclocheilus rhinocerous
CATTTTATATGTGTGTTTTCAAATTGAATCTGCATCTTTCCAGGCACTGTGTGGGACTCGCTCGCATAAACCTCCTCATTTGCTCTTTAGACACTTTAAATCCTCCCCTGCCGACTGGAGGATTTCCCAGACAGATTATCATTTTTAAATCGATCCGTTGACGTCACGCCGTTGATTGCTTTACATTTCCAAGTATATGAAACTATTTGCAGCTTCTCTGTGTCTTCTGGGTCACGGCCTGATTCACAGACCCCCCA
>NW_015712181.1:0-257 GCF_001515625.1 Sinocyclocheilus rhinocerous
TGTTTTTTTTGTGCTAACGTTTTGAGAACATTATTAAAGACCAGGTCATTTTCAATAAACAGAGTGGAAAAATAAAATGTCCAAACAACACTTGTTGTTATAGAATCCCAAAAAAAAATAAAAAATTTGATTACATGAATGTGTAGAATGAAACAGAGAAAAATGCATATGAAAAAGAACAGCTTTTCAGCTAAACCTCATGCGCTCAGGCCGATGACCGTCCAAAACACTAGTGATATTTGGACAGACGTTGAAAG
>NW_015712182.1:0-257 GCF_001515625.1 Sinocyclocheilus rhinocerous
TTTTGAGGTTTTTGACTCTCTAATTTACTTTATGTCCTGGTCTTATTCTGAAGGATTCATCAGTGCAAGTTATTATAAAGAAATAAGAGATGATTTCAGCTGACGATATCAACTTATCAAAATGCTCAAATCACTTACGGCACCTTTAAGCAGACATAAAAAATCTCATGACATCTCTGCACAATCCTGACGGACAGTGTGATTTATTCTGTTAAAATGGGTTTCAGTCCACACGAAGAGCTTTTTACTGCCAATCA
>NW_015712183.1:0-257 GCF_001515625.1 Sinocyclocheilus rhinocerous
AAATATAAACCAACAGCCAAAGAGATATTTATTCTGGGTTCTTTCTGGGATGTCATGACCACTTTTCACCATCCAGTCAATTCCTAGTATAAAAAAGTCCAACTCAATATATACAGTATTATTTTATTAAATATTCTGTTTCACCTAAGAATGATCACATTAAAACAACAAAACAGAGTGCTAGCGACAATTAATGTTGACTTCAAGTATGTGTTAATGAAGAATACAAAATCAGACATATCAAATGCAGACATCTG
>NW_015712184.1:0-257 GCF_001515625.1 Sinocyclocheilus rhinocerous
AAAGGCTTGGAATCAGATAACAATGTGATTCCTTTAAGGGGATATAGCCGGGCGTCTAGGTTTCACCATATTACCAGACCCTGGCCTGTCACCTAGGGGGACTTCATACATCAAACCCTAATTCTCCCAGGGAAGCTACAAGGTAGCCAATTGACCTGTCTGCCAGAGGCAGAGTCTCTGAAAGCGATGAGTGTAAGTGAAAGTGATGTGACATCCTACCATGTTTAGTATCTATGAATTCGCCTTCTGATGATCTA
>NW_015712185.1:0-257 GCF_001515625.1 Sinocyclocheilus rhinocerous
AGCATATGTTCCTTCACAGCTTCAGTAAGATCTGCCTCTCTCATCGATTTAATAAATGAAACCCCAGAAAATGTTTGGTTACATAATTATCATAAGTAACAATCAGCATTCAGGATACATGGTTTTACGTGTGATGGCAAAATTGGATCAGATGCAAGCAGGACAGCAGCTTGTCAGTGTTTTTGAAGCTCTTTGGTCATTGCCCGAGTGCGCGAGAGCTTGGTCCACTGACTGCCTCCTTTATTTTCAAACAACAG
>NW_015712186.1:0-257 GCF_001515625.1 Sinocyclocheilus rhinocerous
CAGGTTACATTCTTCATTTATCCTTGACCATGTGACTTAAACCAACCGACCAATCAGCAGACAACAGCTGCCCCCACTGTACAAGACGTGACAATTAGTAGGTCTCGGCCAGCATCTCATAGTTTTCCTTTTACTTTCTGAACTTCCTCGAATTTGAAATGAACTCATACTTCAATGCTTTAAAATAATTAATAGTAAATTCTTACCATTGACAATTGTGGTGCACCTCTTGCTGCCACAGGTGCAGTAGGCTGGGG
>NW_015712187.1:0-257 GCF_001515625.1 Sinocyclocheilus rhinocerous
TGGTATTCGGCCTTCGGCCCAGTGTTTCATTTTGTTCGGTTTCGGTTTCGGCTTCGGCCAAGAATTCATTTCGGTGCATCCCTAAAATAAAATGAACCATATCACCATGAAAATGAAAAAATGACGACTATCATCATGAAGTCTGGTCTGCTTTACAACTTTTTATGGCCTAGAACCATTCAGTTAGATTGGAAGAACAAAGATATGATATTATATAAATATATAAATATATATATATATATATATATATATTTTAG
>NW_015712188.1:0-257 GCF_001515625.1 Sinocyclocheilus rhinocerous
CAGGGAATTCCCATAAACCTTGTCCTGGCTTGTCTCGAGATCTTTGAGGTGCAACGTGGAAAAGTCAGGAAGTGCCCTGCTGTGGATTGTCAGCTGCCATTTTCCACTAACTTGAGGAGATAGTACACTCAAAAATGAAAATGCTGTCATCATTTACTCCCCCTCATGTCGTTCCAACCCCTGTATCATCCATCTGTATATTCTATACCCCTGTATATTCTTTCTGCTGTGGGAGAATGTTGGTAACCAAACGGTTT
>NW_015712189.1:0-257 GCF_001515625.1 Sinocyclocheilus rhinocerous
GTGTGTGTGTCTGTAGAGCTGATATCAGTCCAGTATCCCAATCACAGCCGTACTGATATTCAGAATAACAGCACTCTTACTCCTGTGATATGGACTAAATATTGAAGCATGATGAAAGCAGGAAGATCCAGACCTACAGATTACTGACTATCGAACGGTAAGATCTTTAGAGGCAATAAACCATAACAACAGAAGAATGGCAAGACAGTGTTAGTGAAGGTGGTTGTGAATGTGTGTAGATGTGTGTTAGTTACAGG
>NW_015712190.1:0-257 GCF_001515625.1 Sinocyclocheilus rhinocerous
AATTATAATTATAATTACAACTTTAACCTGATACTTTATTTACAGGTTTCAGTTATGCAACTTCGTAAATATGAGTCAAGAAGTAATTCACATATAAAATGGAAATTCCCAACATCTGTTAGCTAAATGTGTACATTAATGAATTCCAATCATTCATAATTGAGGGGTGTGCATGTTCATTCACAATTATAACCCATGGCCACAAATTACAAATGAAACCTTACTTAAAGTAAGGATTTTCACATGACTACACAAAA
>NW_015712191.1:0-257 GCF_001515625.1 Sinocyclocheilus rhinocerous
CCAAGGGCAAGGTGTGGAGAAGAGCAAGGAGAGAAATCAGATTACAGTCAAATAAAGCCTACACTGAGTCTCAAGCACTGTCCAGACTTGGGCTTCACAGATCTTTATTGAAAAGGATTAACCATAAATAATTGCACATACGCCTGTGGAACAGTTTTTGAGACACTCACGGTTTACAGGCGGCAGATTATAATGATTTAGGACTGTAAAGAGACCTTTCTACTGACGCCACAGAGAGGGAAAAAAAAAAAAAAAAA
>NW_015712192.1:0-257 GCF_001515625.1 Sinocyclocheilus rhinocerous
ATAGATAGATAGATAGATAGACGGACGGACGGACGGATAGATAGACGGACGGACGGATGGAATGATAGATAGACAGACAGACAGACAGACAGACCGATAGATCGACAGACAGACAGACAGACGGATGGATAGACATAGAGATAGACGGACGGACGGACGGACAGACAGACAGAAGATATAGATAGATAGACAGACAGACAGACTTATAGATCGACAGACAGATATAGATAGATAGATAGATAGATAGATAGACAGAC
>NW_015712193.1:0-257 GCF_001515625.1 Sinocyclocheilus rhinocerous
ACTTAGACATGTTAGTCTAAGATGAACTTTACATTTAAAGTCATTTTAGAATTCCTGATATTATCAGCAATTCTGAATTTTTGTAGCCACTCCATTAATTATTTGATAAGGAAGGTTTTAGCAGCTTGGTCCATTTGCTAGACCAGCCTTTTATTCCACTCCATTTTTTATTGGATAAGGAAGGTTTTAGATTGAAGCATGGTAAAAATGTTTCATCAAATCCTGCTTTCTTTGTCAGATGTGGGAGAGCGTGGTAA
>NW_015712194.1:0-257 GCF_001515625.1 Sinocyclocheilus rhinocerous
CCACTGAGCCAATGGTTGCCTTGGATGCAATTGGTAAGTAAAGCTAATTTCAAATGCTTGAGTCTCATATAATCCCCCCATTATACACCCCACTTTGAGTAAGGTTAATTTTTATTAACTGAACATATACCATTACAGATGCACCTGGCAAACCTGATGTGATTAGCATCACTAGAAGCACTGTAACACTTCAATGGACTGAGCCTCAATATGATGGTGGACACAGGCTTACAGGCTACATTGTTGAGAGACGTGAT
>NW_015712195.1:0-257 GCF_001515625.1 Sinocyclocheilus rhinocerous
CCAGCCCCCTGTCAGACCTCACCAGGAAGGGGCAGCCCGAGGCGACCGTCTGGACTCCGGAGGCGGAGGAGGCGTTCCAAGCGCTGAAGACGGCCCTAACGTCCTCCCCGGTTCTGCATGCACCGGACTTCAGCTGCCCCTTCACGCTATATACCGACGCCTCGGGCCAGGGCTTGGGAGCCGTACTCTCTCAGCTCCGGGATGGAGAGGAACACCCCGTGGTGTACATCAGTAGGAAGCTCTCCCCCGCGGAGACC
>NW_015712196.1:0-257 GCF_001515625.1 Sinocyclocheilus rhinocerous
CCACAACTGTTTGTGGTTGGCTGTTTTAGGGACAGTCGTACCGGAAGCGGTCGCTCACACTCACAACCTCTTATCCACAGGTCCCAGCCAGACTGTTATTATTACGGGGTGCTGAGGGGTGACTTTATTACAAGCTTGGCCTACTGAGACAGCCGACATATTTTTCTGGCTTTAAGAACACAAACAGTTCCTATCCTCTCCTCACTTTAACAGATTTTCAAGCTCCAGATGTGCAGCGCATTAAGGAAGAGGTATAT
>NW_015712197.1:0-257 GCF_001515625.1 Sinocyclocheilus rhinocerous
ACACCATGCTTTTCCAATGAGGGGGAAAGGACTGTTTTCCCCCACACCGACTCCGCCCACACAGCACCGATCAAGTCTATTGATGCCTTTTTTTTAAAGTCTATTGATGCATGTTATACCCCAATATAAACACATAACGTCACCGTTTATGGGCGGGGTCCCATGATCTACGGCGCTGGAAGCCTACTACATACGTGTGTGTGTGTGTGTGTATCAGTGGTGGACAGTAACGAAGTAGTTTAATTTCGTTACTGTAC
>NW_015712198.1:0-257 GCF_001515625.1 Sinocyclocheilus rhinocerous
CCAGTTAAATCTGAAAAATAGCAATATATCCCAAAGTTTCCAAAGTCAAAGTTCAATTTAGTGAATTACAAATAAAAAATAAATAAAAAAACTTGAAAATGACAATGCACCCAATTTATCAGTTTTACCAATATCAGCAAAATGCATGTGAAGCAGACCAATATATACTGTATATTACAATTTCTGATCTTTAGTGTCATAGAAAGATTTTATGTAAGTTCTTACATAGGAATATTTTGTGACTGTGTTTCACATGG
>NW_015712199.1:0-257 GCF_001515625.1 Sinocyclocheilus rhinocerous
AAGAGCAGCGGCTTGTGCATGGTGAGTTTTAGCACATGATAGCGACTTACTAAACCAGGCCTTTGAATGATATGTCCCCTACTGCTTATGAGCTTGTTTCAATAGCGTATAAAGGTTGGAATGGAAGCCTGACATTTCAGCACTTCTGCATGTATTTGTATCACACAAAATACTTCCTGTTAGCACAATGTTGTGATAGACGGCACATGTTCGTTTTTTCCAGTGTGATTAAAGATCAAACTAAATGCCTTAACATA
>NW_015712200.1:0-257 GCF_001515625.1 Sinocyclocheilus rhinocerous
CAGACCTCTCTCAGAGAATACCACAGTAGAGCTTGGCACTATAACACTAGTGCAAATTAGCATAAGACAGCTTTTTCATCTGTACCATCATGGCTTTTTGTTGGGTAGCACCATTACAGCTATTTTCTGCAGTTCACAGCCAGTTTTCGTCATTTAAAGAGGGTTTCCCTCCAGTCTTAATGAGCAATTCATGCTCTTTCTTGACTATAAGCAAGGAATTCTCTCAGTTCATCTCATTGGTATTGTCATCTGTCAGA
>NW_015712201.1:0-257 GCF_001515625.1 Sinocyclocheilus rhinocerous
CCCTGATCTAGACCTACTAAAAGCACATGAAGAGTGTTATTTTGTGCTACTTTTGCAAACAGGTATTTGAAAGACCTTAGTGCTGGAGAGCAGGCGTAGTAGAACCCCTGTGTTTCTTAGGTGTAGAATTGTTTCAAGCGGTGCAATCTGTCTGTGACAGACAAGAATGCTGCTGGGAGCCACAGCATGAGCGGAAGTACTTCAGCACATCTCTGGGGAACCACAGATTAAAATCTCATTTGCAAAGACAGGAAGTT
>NW_015712202.1:0-257 GCF_001515625.1 Sinocyclocheilus rhinocerous
TTCCTCTCCTCTCCCCAGTCCCATCCCCCTCCCCAGCCCCCAGCCTTCACCAGAGCCCAGTCCCGCCCACAGCACTCAGAGTTTAGCCACATATAGAGAGGGTTACAACGTCTACGCCACTGAAGGAGTAGAGATGTAGGAGGTCAGATGTACGTAGGTGCCCGGCAGTCGTAAGTGGAGCTCCTCTGTTTTCGCTGCCGTAGCTTGCCGTGGTAAAGCTTCTTGTGTTTGTGACGTCCTTGTTCTGTCTCCTCCAC
>NW_015712203.1:0-257 GCF_001515625.1 Sinocyclocheilus rhinocerous
GACTCGACTCGACTTTACTAAAATAACAAACTAAACCATAAAAAATTTATAAATAATAAATAAACTGAAATAAAAATTAAATATAAAACAACTTGTCTTATTTCAGCTAGCTCAGCAGCATTTCTAATTTTCGTTTAGTTTAACATTCAGTCCTAAAATAACTTTAATTACTAATTGTAACTTCAAATAAAATAAATGCATGTCAGTCTGACGGGAGTGAAGAATTAAGAAAATACATGAATTACCATAAATTTCTA
>NW_015712204.1:0-257 GCF_001515625.1 Sinocyclocheilus rhinocerous
CGTGTCCCTCCTTAAACCCTTCTCTCCTTCTGCACCAGAACCCACAGAACCAGATGAACCTCCTCCTCCGGAGATCCTAGAACAGCCATCCATCTATCAGGTCAAGGATATCCTGGATTCGTGGCGGAGGGGCGGCCGGCTGGAGTACCTTGTAGATTGGGAAGGATATGGACAGAGGAAAGATCCTGGGTGGTACGGGATGACATTCTTGACCCCATACTGCTAGAAGAGTTCCATCGGACCCATCCTAATCGTCC
>NW_015712205.1:0-257 GCF_001515625.1 Sinocyclocheilus rhinocerous
ATTAAAACATTTGTAAACTACACTACACATATATTAATTCCAAGGTTCGATAAAAATATGGGATTTCCCTCACAACCACAAACCACTGTGATTAGGCAATCCTGAGCAGCACTTAGACATATCACGTGACAGCGCACATACATTTTCGGATACCCTCTGATTTATGTTAATTTATCCAGGTTGATTAACTTATATATAATACAGTGTACTCATCATACTCACTTGCAGAAGGCGCTCTGATCGCATGTTTTAAAATT
>NW_015712206.1:0-257 GCF_001515625.1 Sinocyclocheilus rhinocerous
CACACACACACACACACACACACATCTTTGTGGCACTGATAAAGTGATTGCCGCTAGTCTACGGGATTTGTTTTTACATCCCAAGATCAAAAACATGAGGAGATCATGTAGATTGGCCATATCTGTTTATGTTTAAACTTCAAAGAGATTTTTTTTAAATGTAGAGGAATAACTCACCCAAAAATGAAAATTCTGTCATCTTTTACTGACTCTCATGTCGCTGATTTATACTGTCAAGCTCCAAAAAGACAAAAAAA
>NW_015712207.1:0-257 GCF_001515625.1 Sinocyclocheilus rhinocerous
CCTGATTGACAAAAGTTGATTTTCAGTGAGGTTTGAGTATATTGTGAGTATAACTGTCACTTTAAATGAACTGCATATATATCTGCATTATAGCATAGTCAGTTCTCTATATACTGTATTGAGATCAGCCATTATTTTATTTAGCTATGTATTCCTTTATTTATTTGATTATTATGACATATATTTAATTTTGAATTAATTTATTCTAATCATAAAACACACAGAATTCATAAATATTGGCAAATTTTAATTTTAAT
>NW_015712208.1:0-257 GCF_001515625.1 Sinocyclocheilus rhinocerous
CCTCTCTGGGCTAAACTCGGGGACTGGAGCCCTCTCTGGGCTGGATTCGGGGGCTGGAGCCCTCTTTGGGCTGGATTCGGGGGCTGGAGTGAGCCGACAGCTGGAGCGAGCTCTGGGGCTAGGAAGAGGGCAGATAACAGTATTTTCGTCTCATCCTCCTCTTTTTAGAAGACATCGGCACGGCCGGCGGGCTCGAGTCAGCTGCAGATGGTGATTTGGGGCTTATGGTTTCATCCACAGGGTAGTCGGTAGCCTCA
>NW_015712209.1:0-257 GCF_001515625.1 Sinocyclocheilus rhinocerous
CACAAATATCCCTTTATGATTCAGAAGAAGTACAGCACTCATCACCATGAACAAGGAAAACGTGTTCCAAACGTGTTTATATTCATGAAATCTTTCATTTCAGTTACATTAATGCCTATTGTGATTGTCTATTTTTACCTTTACTCTTTACATTTTTATAAATTATATATGCACACAAAAGTTTGTACAATCTTTTTTTTTTATCATCTGTACACATAAGGCAAGGCAAGGCAAGTTTATTTATATAGCACATTTCA
>NW_015712210.1:0-257 GCF_001515625.1 Sinocyclocheilus rhinocerous
CCTGGGCACTTGCCCAATTGCCCATATGGTTAATCCGCCTATGGCTGTATTATTTCCAACATTTTATGCCCCTGTTAGCCTACCACATGAATCTTATGCCATATTCTCAATTTTTACCCAAAGTATCCTCAAACAAGCTCTCGATCATTCAATGCTTTTACCAAAGTACTTTTAAAATAATCTTTAACCTAGGGTTCATTACATAGGCCTACATATTTTTAATTCAATTAATTTATTAAATGATTCAATTGTGTTTT
>NW_015712211.1:0-257 GCF_001515625.1 Sinocyclocheilus rhinocerous
GGCCGTCTCATGAGGGCACGATTCAAGTGCCTGAGATCGAGGATGAGCCTTAAGCTGCCATCCTTCTTGGTGGACGAGGAAGTAACGGCTGAAGAAGCCTGACTCGCTCTCGGCTGAGGGAACCGTTTCTACTGCCCCTTTTGCCAGCAAATTCATCACCTCGGCACGTAGGACATGTGCATCCTCGCTCTGAACCGAGGTGGAGACCACGCCGCTGAATCGCTGGGGTCTTCGAGCGAATTGGAGTGTATAACCTC
>NW_015712212.1:0-257 GCF_001515625.1 Sinocyclocheilus rhinocerous
GAAAACCTTCAAGTGGATGCTGGAGAATGACCTTGGTTACTCCCTCATGGTCCTGTCTGGGCATCAGCGGGAGCGCGAGGCTGGCAGATTGGACAGAGGTGCCCTCATGGCTAACAAAGATGCCTTTCTCAAGTATACCTGCACATTCGAGAAGGTCGCAGAAGCCATCAAAGTGCACAGGCAGAGAGGGGGAACGTTACCTGGCTGTGAGGGTGACTGTCTGGTGGGCTTTGGGGTCCACAGGAAGAGCACCTTCA
>NW_015712213.1:0-257 GCF_001515625.1 Sinocyclocheilus rhinocerous
CCCTTGTTTAAGCAAATCTGTGCAGCTGGAGCGGGACAAGCCTCAGCGGGGACGGGTTGTGTGCAAATTGTTTGTTTTTTTTAGTTGCTGTATTTTATTTTACATTCTGTTTCTACATAGACATGTTTTTGTGTTGTGGATGAAGCTGTTCTGATCTAGTTTGTGTGCTCGCAGCATGCTCGGGCTACTGTACGCTGATCTGACAGGGCTTTAACAATACTGTAATCAATAAATCATAAATCTACCACACTGTGTCA
>NW_015712214.1:0-257 GCF_001515625.1 Sinocyclocheilus rhinocerous
AGAAAGGAAAATTTGAAATCGCATCATATGACCCCTTTAAAATATCATTAGCTCAGTATAAATACATTTGAAGTCGATAAAAAGACGTGTGTGTGTGTGTGTGTGGTGCCAGACTAGACCACCTACTGCTTGTGCTGTGACATTTCGGAGCTGTCGGCTTCCTTTACGTGCAAAACGTTCTGACTGCACTGAGCCTGATTTCTCAAGGTGAAAGAGTTTTTGAACATGAGATGAAAACAAACTATTACAGCTACACC
>NW_015712215.1:0-257 GCF_001515625.1 Sinocyclocheilus rhinocerous
GTCCCCGGATGGTCTACTATTTCAAGTCGATTTTTGAAGTGTGGATCCGTGCACACGCTAATGGCTGATATTGCCCACAATCCATTGCGCTTTGGTGAAGGACTCTGTCCAGAACTACAAACACGAATAAAACGCATTAAAAACTACAAACATGGCGAATGTGCGCAACCAACGGATAGGTAGAGAGGCTTAGAAAAAGGGGTTTGAGTTATTAATATTCAACATTTAACCTGGTAAAAAATATTTATTTAATGTTA
>NW_015712216.1:0-257 GCF_001515625.1 Sinocyclocheilus rhinocerous
CCGCATGTGCTTTTAAGCTTCCTGGTCGTTACGTCACCCCGCCCGCCTGATTACACATGTGATTCAGAGCGTGGTCACGCTGAACGCATTCCCATAGCGTTCAATGCAGCTCGAGTTCCTGAAGGGGAACCAGTCGATTTTCACGTTGGTTAAATAAAAAATGCGAATTCATTCTTTGCCACTAGGTGCCGCTAAAAATAGCTGTTTCCCCAGTAACGGCTGTAAACAAAGCAGCACTGCGCTCACAAACGCTGCTT
>NW_015712217.1:0-257 GCF_001515625.1 Sinocyclocheilus rhinocerous
CTCACACGTCACCGTCTTGAGTGCAGGCAAGACAGGACAGATTTCAGGACAGATGTCGCTGGCAGTGTGAACGGGGCTTAACACTGTTTCAATTCAGCTCTGTTTGCACTTTTTTTTTTTTTAATAAATTAAAAATTTTATTCATCAAGGATGCATTAAATTGATCAAACATGACCGTAAATACATTTATAACGTCACAAAAGATTTCTATCTCAAATAAATGCTATTCTTTTGAACTTTCTGTTCATCTGTGAATC
>NW_015712218.1:0-257 GCF_001515625.1 Sinocyclocheilus rhinocerous
CTTAAACATTACGTGTATATATATATATATATAGTGTTTAAGTAGTAGTAAAAAAAAATATATGTATATATTACATTTTATTACAGAAATCAGTAGTAAAACAATGCCCCAGCATGCATAGATAAAAAAAGAGCCACAGGAAAATACACAGAGGCCCTATGAAAGGCATTCTGGAATATTATTATGATGAAAATGCACAGCAAAGCCATTATATTTATAATGTTTTACAAACTCATCAAATAAGTGAATAGAGATTA
>NW_015712219.1:0-256 GCF_001515625.1 Sinocyclocheilus rhinocerous
ATGTTATTTAAAAGTTATTTTTTAGTTTTATCTTTTTAATTTTGATGTTACATTTTATATTACTATTTTATTTATTTGTTTATATTACTATTTATTAATTTGGCATCACAGGTGCATATATACGACTTATTTTTTTTCCATTTTGTTCTTTGCGTTTGCTTCAGTAAAGATTTTAAAATGTTGTTCTTTTATTTTTTTATTTTGAAATTACATGATTATTATTATTATTATTATTATTATTATTATTATTATTATT
>NW_015712220.1:0-257 GCF_001515625.1 Sinocyclocheilus rhinocerous
CTATAATCGTGATAAGAAATTTTCATACCGTTACATCCCTAGTGCTGAAGAAGAAAATTCTGATGAAAGCGCATTCAGCTCCAAATGTTTTGGCAGGCTGAAATGCCATTTGTTTGTGCAGCTATACAAACATGAACAAATCAGACTTCAGTATACAAAGTTGTACTTACCTTTTTTATTTTTTTTATTCCATGGCAAAAACAAAAAAACTGAATTGTAAGATGTAAACTCAGAATTAGAAGTCTATATTAAACTAA
>NW_015712221.1:0-257 GCF_001515625.1 Sinocyclocheilus rhinocerous
CTTAAACTCATCCAGTAACTGCACTATACGTCCTTTAAGAGGGTTACGGGCTGTGGGACCAGTGGCCTGGAGAGAGGGAAAAGCTTTTGAGATGTACAAACACACAATGGAAGAGAGACAACGAACCAGGGAGAGAGAGAGCGAGAGACACTCACACATCGCAGTAATGTCAGTTCGTCTTGGCCAGCCTGAGTGAATCCAGCGCCGCTCTTCAACACCTTCACTGCCACATGCCTGCCTGACCTGCAAAACCACAA
>NW_015712222.1:0-257 GCF_001515625.1 Sinocyclocheilus rhinocerous
CTTATTTTCTCAGCAGAGGCAGATCCTGACCTCAAGGTCTGAATGCCTGTAGAGTTTGCTGCATTCAGCTCATCGTGTGTCTCCTTTGAACTGAGCTAAACTTTGTTGAACTTTAATAAATCAAAAGACTGAATGATGAAGGATGAACTTGATGGTTGGCCCTCGGCAGAAATCGGCAAGCTAAGGGGCACAGGGACTGAAGTGACCGGTCAAACATTAATTCACCATCTATTTACCAAATGTGTCTGCAAAACAGG
>NW_015712223.1:0-257 GCF_001515625.1 Sinocyclocheilus rhinocerous
CTTCAGTCTGTACACACCTTGATGGCTTTCCGGGTTTAATTCATAAGAACGCTGCAAAATCCAGCTTGTTGAAGAAACATTTGTCCATTGACCAATTCTGTTACCTTTACTGTCCTATTTAATACCAAACACAAAGTGCAGGTAGTTACAGCCAGCTTTCACATGTTCTGATCAATAATAAAGAAATACAGAATAATTACTGAAAACACAATGCAAAAATCAGTCAGTGCCAGTGTTGTGCTTGTCATGAATGACTG
>NW_015712224.1:0-256 GCF_001515625.1 Sinocyclocheilus rhinocerous
GTTCATTGTTAGTTCATGTTAACTAAAGTAGTTAACTAATGTTAATTAATGAGCCTTATTATAAGTGTTACCAGAACATTTATATAAAAACAACAACAATCACTAAAAGTGTGTGTCTGTGTCTGTGTGCAGATGTACATTTGTGTAGTCCTGCTGTAATCCTGAATTCTCCTCCATGATCCACACTATAAAACACGCAGAATGTCACATTCTGATATGATCAGTAAACACACACACACACACACACACACACACA
>NW_015712225.1:0-257 GCF_001515625.1 Sinocyclocheilus rhinocerous
GCCGCTCGCATCATTCACAGTCGGGTTATTAGCAGAGAACACGGAGCAGGACTTGAATTGCGGCTATTAATAATAATTCTACTCATTCCCGCTTATAACGCGATGACAGATGATGGAACGTATTATTTGCACGTGCTCACTCGCGCGCTCTCATTTTCTGTGTGCCCACTGCCCACAGATCAGATCAATAAGGAGAGTGACAGATTTTAATTGTTATTAAGGGAGTTTGCAAATGTGATATTTATTTAATACAACAG
>NW_015712226.1:0-257 GCF_001515625.1 Sinocyclocheilus rhinocerous
CTCTATAAATAATGGCATGTTAGCACTTTGCAAAGCTGTATCTACGGCATTGTCAAAAGAGAGGAGGGGGCAGGACACTGCACTTCCTTTGTTGCTTGCTTGTCACCGTTACTGCACCCAGAGAAGACCACAGCAGGTGTTACAGAAAAGACAGATACTTTTCAGGAGGCTCTACTTGTAAAACACACCAGACTGAAGTGATCCAGAGACATAATGACCAAACCGATGCTCCCCAAGACTGCTGAGAAGAAGCCAGC
>NW_015712227.1:0-257 GCF_001515625.1 Sinocyclocheilus rhinocerous
CTTGTTTGTTTATTTCTCTATGTTAGTGTGATCGCTTTAAATGAAAGCAGTTCGCATAGGGGATCGCATAGTCTTAAATGCATCACAAAACTCGTTATTATAACGTATTTTGATGAATGTAAATGTTTTGTTACATAAACGGAACGCTTACTGTGTGACCTTCACATCATCATTGTTTTAATTGTTGAATCTGATCTTATGAAACACTGTTCAGAAACAGTGTAACGGTGTAAATGTCAGCGATGTGATAACGGGCA
>NW_015712228.1:0-257 GCF_001515625.1 Sinocyclocheilus rhinocerous
GCCATCTCACTTCCGATGCTCTCGCCCAATCTCTGAATAAACCACACCTACTCAACGAAAAAAAAAAAGACCAATCTGACCGCTGTACAGCCCTTTTAATATAAAAAAACATGAACTGAACATGGGCTTTTTTACAGTATCATTAAACAGAATATTCCTTGAATCATTCATCAACAGGAGGGGGAAAAAAAATCATTTATCAAAATAATGCAATATAAACAAATTGAATCGTATTGCCTTATAGTAATCAAATTGGC
>NW_015712229.1:0-257 GCF_001515625.1 Sinocyclocheilus rhinocerous
CAGGTGTGTTGTCGTGGTTACTGGTGACAGGTGTGTGCATGCCTGTGCTGGTGCCCATAGACTTGGACACGACCTTCAGCTTGTGTGAGGAGGACTTGTAGTGCTTGGACTTGTGCTGCACACGGCTGTTGTGCTTGAGGAAGAACTCACAGGACTCCTGCAGAACACGCCGACTCTCGCTAATGGGACTGAAGCACAAGCAGAAATAAAACATTTATTATACAGTTTTTATACAGGGAGAAATGCAAAAAAAAAAA
>NW_015712230.1:0-257 GCF_001515625.1 Sinocyclocheilus rhinocerous
CTCCAGAACAGTTTTATTCTTTGTCTCAGGCACGTGGAACCACACAAAAACGCCAGAGAAGAAGCAGAACACAAAAAATATGAGGAAGCAGAAATAATCCAAATGCTCCTGCAATGGAAAAATACATTAGAAAGGAATAACTAACTGTGAATAAGTTTCAATGGTGTATTCTGTCATTTTATGTCATCTTAGACTTATACTGTCCCTAGTGGTGTTAAAGGGATAGTTCACTCAAAAATGAAAATTCTGTCATTAAT
>NW_015712231.1:0-257 GCF_001515625.1 Sinocyclocheilus rhinocerous
CTTGTTGTTGACATATTCTATTTTAGCTAGCTAATGTTAGCTAGGCCAACAAAATAAAAGTTAAAATAATATGTTATTATATACAAGTATATATCATTGTTGTCAGGTGGAAACCTCGTATCTCCATACTATCCCCATTTTTATTTTTTGTCAAATCAATACTATTGGTCACCCTTTATGTCTGTCAGTGAAAAGTAATGGTTTTGGACATGCAAGGTTTCTGTCTGACAGCGACAATATATAATCAGTATATACAT
>NW_015712232.1:0-257 GCF_001515625.1 Sinocyclocheilus rhinocerous
CTGAGCAGCTCTTGGCCTTCAAGGTCCACCCCTGAGCACCCATCTACCCTCATAACTGTGGACCACACCACCCCTCCCATCCATCTCCAGAGCCTCCAGGCCTGTTCCTGCGGCCCACTTATCCAATGGGGAGCTTGGTCTTGCTCCATGCCCCTTCCCCATGACATTCAAAGGACTGCTGGTTAAACATGGGATGGGATGGGATGGGGATGGGGGGGTTTCGTCGTACTGTAAAACGCCTCTGCTCGTGCTAACGC
>NW_015712233.1:0-257 GCF_001515625.1 Sinocyclocheilus rhinocerous
AAACACTGGCAGGGAAAGAGTTAAGAAAAGCAGAGAGGAGTAGATAGGAGAAAAAGAGAGAGCACATGAAAATAGTGAAATACTACAAATGAGTGTGATTATTACCTATAGGTCTGGCAACTGGCATCATGCCAACGTATAACACCTGGAACTTCTGCACCAGTTCAGTCTTTGGTGTGGGGAACTCTGCTAAGGGTAACAGACAGCATACACATTAACACACACCTACTATTCAACAAAGAAGAAACACACATATA
>NW_015712234.1:0-257 GCF_001515625.1 Sinocyclocheilus rhinocerous
CTGTCTGACTGCACATTATGTGAAAGATTTAAAGTTACACTGTTTGTATTGAAAAAAAAATTTTGATAAGAGATAATGCATCTAATTTGTCGCATCTGTCATTTGCAGAGGAGCAGAGCTGAAGCACAACCAAAACTATGTTCTTCTGCAACATGCTTGCAGTTTTATGTTTTAAAAACTGCCAAATGTTTCACAGTGTAGCATTAATAATGCATAAGCCTAGGCATCAAAGATCTGTTTTTTCCCCAGGTATACCC
>NW_015712235.1:0-257 GCF_001515625.1 Sinocyclocheilus rhinocerous
AAAAAAAAAAGTTAATTTTAAGCTCCTGAAAAACTTTATTTCTTGTAAAAACTTCATAAATTGTATTCTGCATGCTTTATTAAGCAAGGTTTTGTTGGAATAATTTGAAAATGACCATTATAACTTGTACATTTACAATTTTATAAAACATAAGTATCTTTAAAAAAGTTAAAGTGAAGCTCCTGACAAACATTATTTGGCATAACTTGTATTGCTTGCATATGCATATCTGAAAACTCTAAAATACATTATTTCAC
>NW_015712236.1:0-257 GCF_001515625.1 Sinocyclocheilus rhinocerous
CTGGATACAGCAGTCAAATCCTGGCGGTGCAACGTCTGCAATATGGAACAGAGATGGAGGACAGTAGCTGTTCTGAAACCTAGTGGGCCATCTACCTAAGTGCATTTTAATGCCTCGTAGGTCCACTCTTGACACAAAGTCTGCTACAGAGAAAGCAAAAATTACATGCATAATAATGTAACTGGGTCTGGTGAAAATCAAAAGCAAAATCCCACATACAGTATCCTTCACAGAGAACGCCAACCTAATGCTTTGTG
>NW_015712237.1:0-257 GCF_001515625.1 Sinocyclocheilus rhinocerous
CTGGAACTGATCAACAGGAAAGAGAAATACCTTAAGTAAGATGCTGTCGTATGAATATCCACATTGACAAGTGTCCAGTGTACATTGTACTTTCGAGCAATGAATTCACATGTTTTTTTCCATGACTGAACTATAATTAGCAAACATAGAAAAGCTTATATTGGCTATGCAGATTTCCATGACTTTATCATGACCTTTTAAGATTTAATTACTTTCCATGATTTTCCAGGATTGGAGATAGCACTTTTAAATTCTCG
>NW_015712238.1:0-257 GCF_001515625.1 Sinocyclocheilus rhinocerous
GAGATAAATCCCTCTGTAACCAAATATTAAATCTGCTCTTTACTTGATTACAGGATTAAAATTTTGTGAGATTCTGTCCTGTTAATTTTTGGAAATAGCCATACCTAAATAGATTGGAGCATCCTTTACGGGAATATTACAAATGGATGTGTCATGGCAACTCTTCAAGGCAAACAAATCACATTTTTGTAAATTCAAGCAAAGACCCGAGGCACTGGAAAAAAATTCAATAATTTTGATAGCCGACTGAATTTGAC
>NW_015712239.1:0-254 GCF_001515625.1 Sinocyclocheilus rhinocerous
CAGAAGACAAAGGACAACTTCTCTCCCCATGCCAAGATGAATCACGCCTCAGCCTCATACATAAATCATGAGATCCGGAGGAGTCTTTAAGAGAGAGAGAGAGACAGAGATAGAGAGAGAAAGACAGACAGAGAGAGAGAGAAAGAGGGAGAACCCAGAGGATATTTTGCCTCTTAAATTCACCCACGCTGTTTTGGGTGAATTAGATCCACTCATATATATATATATATATATATATATATATATATATATAT
>NW_015712240.1:0-257 GCF_001515625.1 Sinocyclocheilus rhinocerous
CGAAGCAAATTTTCAAACAGACGTTATCTTTATTAACAAACCGCACATTGTAAGTCTAAACAATCTCTCCTTAAAAAAAAACTCTTAAAACTACATTCTTTGGCACAAAAACTATATTATTTATAAAAATTATAGTGGATTTGGGCATCCGCTATGACACTTGCTGTGAGAAATACCGCAAATGTAGTGATACAAATAGTTCCGATACCACTAGAATATCACACTCCTCTCAGCCAATCAGATTCAAGGACCAGAAA
>NW_015712241.1:0-257 GCF_001515625.1 Sinocyclocheilus rhinocerous
CGATGAGAGTCGATTAGAAATCTCTCAATAATCCACTGTTTACTTCAGCATCTCAAACGCTCGTCTTCAGTTTGCTTACTCTGGAAATATTTACAAACATGTGAAGGAATTGCTCATATTTTGGGTTGAAATTAATCTCTAATGGGACAAAAGTAACATTAAAGGAATAAATCATCCAATAATTAAAAATCTGTCACAATTTACTCACCCAAACTGTATTTCTTCTCTGGAACACAAACAGAGATGTTCATTAAAAA
>NW_015712242.1:0-257 GCF_001515625.1 Sinocyclocheilus rhinocerous
GATATGCGAGTTATCAGTTGCATTGTTATAAGTTTTGCATATTTCTAGTTTGCATGCTTGTCTCATGCTGTACTTGCCTAATTAATATTTTTAAGTATGTAGAAATACGATTTAAATATATTTTCAAACGCGCTCCTCGTGAATTATATGCCTTGAGTCTTGAATCTCTTAAGAGTGTAAGATCTGTGTTGCTACACTATAAAAAAATGACTGTGAATTTAGCGGTAAAAGACTGTAAAAATGCTACAGTAAAAACC
>NW_015712243.1:0-257 GCF_001515625.1 Sinocyclocheilus rhinocerous
TTTGAGTCATCCAACATCCCTACCTGGTAGTTAACCTGGTTTAACGTTTTCAAAACCTTAGCTGGACCTCGCCATTTCGGTGCCAGTTTGGCCATATAGGATTCTGAAGCTCGAGACAGAGGGTGAGTAGACTAAGCTAAGTCCAGACTAAGCCTTCCTCCTCGAACGACTCAAGTTTCCTTCTTCTGTTATAGTACCTTGCTTGTCGCTCTTGAGCTTGACTAGTCTTCTCTATTACTCGTTCAATCAGTTCTCTC
>NW_015712244.1:0-257 GCF_001515625.1 Sinocyclocheilus rhinocerous
CGGCCCATGAGCACGCCCTCCACACCCCTCACCACCTGCCCGTACCCCCGCTACATCCTGTCATCCGGCGAAGCTCACATTTACCACGGCTACGCAGAGAGTCTGACCGACCCCAGCCCGTATTACACCTCCCGTCCCATCAGACTCCATGGACACACCTCGACCCCACCCATAACCCCGCCCTCCCGGAGGAGACACCGCCTCAAGCCTCCCTGCACACCTCCTCCACCGTCCCGCAAAGTTCTGCACCTCCTCCC
>NW_015712245.1:0-257 GCF_001515625.1 Sinocyclocheilus rhinocerous
CTTTGTCTGGTCTTGTCCTTCATGGTGGTTTCGTTTGGTCTGCTCTTTCTGTTCCTGGTTTTCTGGTCTACGTGTTTAGCTTGTTTATGTTTATTTTGTTAATAAAACCCACTTCGCACTTGAATTAGCAAATGTATGTTTCATTCATTCACTGATGTGCTTCACTCGGCAGCGCCACTACCAGCAGCACATGTACTTTCTTGCCGGCAACCCAACAGAATAAAAGCTTGCTGATTTTAGGTTTGAAAATTATGAAA
>NW_015712246.1:0-257 GCF_001515625.1 Sinocyclocheilus rhinocerous
CGAAAATTAGCCATGGTTTTAACACGAATAAAACCAAAAATCATGATTCTTGTAGCCATGGTAACATGGTAAATTAACCATGGCTTTGTTACTTCAAATAATAATTTACAAAGAAGTATTAAAAACAGACCTAAGCCAACAATAGCCTTTCAGATGACTTAAAATACATTATATAAAAACAATGAGACAATAATAATTGGTTAATTAATAACTATATGGTTTCATTGAATAACACTGTTAAAATACATAATGTAATA
>NW_015712247.1:0-257 GCF_001515625.1 Sinocyclocheilus rhinocerous
CGCCCTGTACTCCTCTGGGAGGTTAATTTTTGCAGTAGTTTCCGGACTCTCAATGGATGTCGATCCCAGGATGACAGTTCTAGATAATGGAACAGGTAATGATTGAAGGCAAGTTTGGATGCAGAAATTACTCCACTGTTCGATTCCCCCAGAGCTCCAGTTGATGGTAGGTTGGTGTTTAGCCATCCAAGGGCGTCCCATGACAATGTCGCCGGCAGATTCCTCCAGCACCAGCAACGATAGGGTCTCCTCATGCA
>NW_015712248.1:0-257 GCF_001515625.1 Sinocyclocheilus rhinocerous
TAAAAGGAATTTATCTCCAAATTATAATTGTATATTAATTTAATGCCTTTAAAGATTTGAATTATGTTGCTTCTGGCAATATCAACTAGTCTTGTAAGTTATGTGCATTGTCCTGAAATGACTTGAAACTGCACAAAGATTTCAGACTTTATTGGAAAAGGGTCATTAAATACAAATATACAGATACAGGGGCTCAAGGACGTTCATTTCATACTTCATGCTGCCTGTAACATTGTCATGGCTCTGGCAGGAAGGAT
>NW_015712249.1:0-257 GCF_001515625.1 Sinocyclocheilus rhinocerous
TTGATAGGGACGGCAGACGACAGACCGGCGGCGACGTCACGGCGATGTCATGGTAGGAAATAGCCTATACCTGACGGCGACGTGGCTACGGCGTAGGTGAGAAATGTATAAAAATGATGTACGTCTGAACTAGGCACCTCGCCTTACAAGACGCCTGATACATAACGTCGTATCTATGTACGTCGCCTCACAAGACGCCTGATACATATGGCGCGCACTTCGTGCCAAAATCAAACATTCGAATGACCGACCGACCG
>NW_015712250.1:0-257 GCF_001515625.1 Sinocyclocheilus rhinocerous
CTGATTAGACAGAATGATTATTGCACAGGTGTGCCTTAGGCTGGCTCACCTTCTCCGCAGACGTCGACTATTGCAGCTCTCGCTAAAAGTCACCAATAAAAGTCAGTTAATAATGAATACCTAAACATATAAAAAATATTAGAAATGTATAGAAATATAATTACCAAATTGATCTATTTCGTAGAATGCGGAATATTCCACAGCAAATTGTTTTTGCACATCTGTGAAATTATAATCCTATTTATCAATTGTAATCA
>NW_015712251.1:0-257 GCF_001515625.1 Sinocyclocheilus rhinocerous
AAGATATTTAAGTATCTAAAATATTGTACAATTTAGTTAAATAAATCTAAATTGTACATAAGAATTGTAAAAATTGTACATGCTAAATTGTAAATAAAAAAAGTAAAAAGATATGATACTTGAAATTATATAAATTATATATATTTAGCATGTACAAAATCCCCCCCCACACACACATATATACAGTATATATATATATGACAAAAAATTCTAAAAAAAACTAATTCAAAATATGAATAAAAACTATAATAACAGTG
>NW_015712252.1:0-257 GCF_001515625.1 Sinocyclocheilus rhinocerous
TAACTTAAAAACAAAGTTTAATCATTTCGTAAATTAATTTAATTAAATACATGCAATGAACCCTACAGGTTAATGATTCTTTTCTCTTAAAAAGTTACTTTGGTTAAAGCATTGAATAATTAAGCTTGTTTGAGGGTTGGCTAAAAATTTAATATGGCATAAGATGCATAACAGGGTTATACATAAAATGTTGGAAATAATATAACAGCTAAATATAGTTTGTGGTAATTTTAATTTTATATATATATATATATATA
>NW_015712253.1:0-257 GCF_001515625.1 Sinocyclocheilus rhinocerous
TGTGTGTGTGTGTGTGAATGACGGTGGATGGGCTAATGACAGCACGTCAGTCCGTGTGTAAAGACTGCTAGTGTTTCCTAATCACTTGTACGGAGTGTGTGAGATTATAATGAGGTCATCGAAGAAACGCAGTGTTGCTAAAATGCCTTGCGCTCCAGTCCTCCGTCTAATTATTTGGCAGAGTAATGATTCTAATAATGAGTAATTATTGACTCTGTGAGAGAGGTTATCCACCGCAAACAAACCCTCTTTACTGC
>NW_015712254.1:0-257 GCF_001515625.1 Sinocyclocheilus rhinocerous
TAATGGGGAGCCAAAAATGTAAAGATATTGCCACCGCAGCAAGTTGCTTCATTCTTGAAACTCCAAAAATCAACCCACTATACAATTATTGAACAATAATCGTAGCAAATCTTGGGTCGTATTATAATTTTGTATAATTTTGAAACTGTCATATCAAACATTTAGCAGCTAGATCATGTGAAGCATCAGCTCATGCCAATTATCAAGAACAAATGAGATTTGATGTCACTGACAGCCAACCAGGCAATATATTTGTT
>NW_015712255.1:0-257 GCF_001515625.1 Sinocyclocheilus rhinocerous
GTAATGTTGTAGGTAGGGGTGTAACGGTACACAAACATGACGGTTCGGTATGTACCTTGGTTTTGACATCACAGTTTGGTATGGTTTTGGTGCAGCGGGGGGGAGGGGGGAAACTAGGCTAAACATTTTTTTTTATTAAACAATGGTTTACTAAACAAATAGCTTTTTCTTTAAATAAATTCAATTACAATTTAAATTTTCTTTGGGATACAAAAAATCTACCTCAGATTCTGCTCTAAACTATAGGGAGCCCTTTT
>NW_015712256.1:0-257 GCF_001515625.1 Sinocyclocheilus rhinocerous
CTGATATAAAGAGACGTAATCCCCGAAACAGAGCTTCACACTTGCTCAATACAGAATTATCTGATAAATGAGTTACTAATTTTTGTCAATTTAGAAACCATGTGCACACACAGTCTCTCTCTCTGCTGAGGATAAAAGCACTGGATTTCTGAAAACACTGGGAAGCTTGCAGTTTAGCGATATCCACTTATATTCTATGCTCAGAAAAGAGGAATTCATCAAGTGTTCATTTACGAGAGAGAGAGAAATACAGTACA
>NW_015712257.1:0-257 GCF_001515625.1 Sinocyclocheilus rhinocerous
CTACTAACCCGTTTAGAGAGGACCGCACTGTGCAGGAGTTCCCATAATGCACACAGAGAGCACATTCTCTCTGCCAAAATCGCATTGTTAAATGTGAGTGTTGTGTGCAAGTCCATGCACAGAATTCTTCTATAAATTGTTATTATTATTACTATTACTATAAAGTTAAGGGCTGCAATAAGTTAAGAAATATTACAGTGATTTACGACTGAACTAAAGCATTGTTGTTGTTAACTTAAACTAAAACTATTTAAAAC
>NW_015712258.1:0-257 GCF_001515625.1 Sinocyclocheilus rhinocerous
TACCATGGAGGAAAAGTAACTTGGATGAATCTCTGGCTTGCGGATAAAAACATTGTCGGGGAGGTTATTCAAAGAGATGCTTACAGTGAAGTCAACAGTCTGGTGAAGGACTGTCTTTGTTGGAGTTTGGACCGGGCACCCATCAGCTGCATCAACATATACCATCATCCGGGCAGCGGTGGTAGTACAGTGGCAAGGCAGATACTGTGGAATAACCGAAGAGATCTAAGGTGTGCAGTTGTAAAACCTTCATACTC
>NW_015712259.1:0-257 GCF_001515625.1 Sinocyclocheilus rhinocerous
TACTTGATATTCCTTTAAATTCTCAATATTTCAGTGTGCCAAAAAAAAAAAAAAATCAGGCTACTGTGCAATTTCAAAAAAACATAATTCAACATATAATGCCACCATCCTTTTCAGACAATCTCTGGCCTGGGCGTAGCAACTAAAAATTAAAATCCCTAATTTTTTCTTCAGCCACGTGCATAATTCTTCTCACTCATAATTCAATTTGAATTAAAAATAGATATGTATCTTATCTACTGAAGGCACCTTCTCTT
>NW_015712260.1:0-257 GCF_001515625.1 Sinocyclocheilus rhinocerous
ATTATCAGATTGAATCAGATTCAAAGACAGTAGAATGATTTAAATGATATAGTTGTCACTACTCTCTCCATATCAATTTTGAAGGACAACATCTGTTACTTCTAAGCTTTCATTCATTAATTAGTATCAATATATGAAAAATGACACACTCCTGTTTACAGGTGGCAGAAGATGAGATTAGTGACAACAGCGCTGAATGTGTGGTGTGTTTGTCGGACGTGCGGGACACACTTATCCTGCCCTGCAGACACCTGTGC
>NW_015712261.1:0-257 GCF_001515625.1 Sinocyclocheilus rhinocerous
AACTGGTCACAATGCACAACACTGCTGTATGCTGGGTCACATACGCATGCGCACTCTGATGTAAACAAGCACTGATAAGAAGCGCATGGCGGAGTGCGTTAAAGACGCGCTAGATAAAATCGCACATTCAGTAAAGAATCAAAACACTTTCAAACAATATAACAATACAACAAATTAAAAAATAAATAGCCTATTAAGTCTAAATATTCATTCTGTTTGGAATTCGCCCTCACTCTCTGACAGCAGATGGCGCTAAA
>NW_015712262.1:0-257 GCF_001515625.1 Sinocyclocheilus rhinocerous
TATATATAGATGATGTTTTTGCATCCTTTCAACAGCTCTCAGATATTTTTTTCAATGCCCAGAAACAACCCCCCACCCCCACCCCCAGTATTTGCAGGTTCAGTTTTATCTGTGATATGTATCCTTAATTTCCTAGTCTCCCCACTACAACTCTTTTGGACTCATTCCTTGAACCAATGTCTATTGGGAAAGGGATGATTTCATATTTTTATGATAAACTATGTTCTCTACATAGAAGTTCACTGACATCTATAAAA
>NW_015712263.1:0-257 GCF_001515625.1 Sinocyclocheilus rhinocerous
TTTTACACATGGGCAGTACGGTGAATTTAATGTGGATGAGAGACTTTTGGAAAACGTTTGAAAACGCTAATGTGGACTGAGATCGTTTTAAAACGAAAACGCTGTTTTCAAATGTATACGGATTAATGTTGTAAAGTATAAAAACAATCGTCAGGCCATTGACGCCCTCTACAGGCATTTGATATAATACATAAAAGCGCCTTTCGCACCGGTTTAGTTCCAGAACTAAATGTACAGTACTAAAGTACTGGAACGAT
>NW_015712264.1:0-257 GCF_001515625.1 Sinocyclocheilus rhinocerous
TATCATGAGACAGTCTTGCCTATAGTTCCATTTACATTACAATAACCATAAATTTTGACCTCTAATTTTTGAACACCAGGAAAAAAAAAAGCAAGACAGCTCTTACCTTGTCTGTGCAGGTTAGATGGTGAAGTGAGTATGTGTGTGTGTGCGTTTCTATCTCACTGACACAGCTTACTGCCAGTGACAATTACCACCTCCTCCGTTTACTCAGCCAATCAAATTGCTGCTCGTGTGTATCTGTTGTTATGACAGAG
>NW_015712265.1:0-257 GCF_001515625.1 Sinocyclocheilus rhinocerous
GAATCCCAGCAAAGCAGAGGTAGAATTATTCTTTGTATTTTAAATATATATTTTAAACGTATTCTTTATATGTATAATGTTATGAGGTAGACTTATATAAGACTTTTATTCAGACATATTTAATTGCTCATATTCTAACTGAATATGTGTCATAATAGCAACGTTATGAGTGCAAATTGAATTATTTCACTCAGTTAGCCAGCAAGTTAATCGAAGATGTCTGAAATGTACAATAATACCAACATGACATTCTGGGC
>NW_015712266.1:0-257 GCF_001515625.1 Sinocyclocheilus rhinocerous
TAATTCCGTTACATGTAACTAGTTACTCCCCAACACTGCACATAACTTATATGATCAACACATTTCTAATTATTGTTTTATTTCTGCTTTATGGCATAATGAAATGACCCTGACACTAAACAATAAAAACATAATATAAAAAAATGCAAATTATATTTAATATTAATAATAAAATAATTTAATAAAGTTATATAATAATATTATAAGTGAAAATTATTAACACTATTCAAAGTTGTAATTTTGTCTTACAAGAAAAG
>NW_015712267.1:0-257 GCF_001515625.1 Sinocyclocheilus rhinocerous
TGTGCATTTTATTTTTTAACTATTGATAAATTTAGATTAGGGCTGAGCAAGTTAACGCGTTATTATCGCATTAACGCATTAATTAATTAATTAATGCAGACTATTATTTTATCGCGCATTAACGCAGTTTTTATTATAATCATTATTTTGAAAGTCCATTGCTCACTGGCTCTGAATACACGTGGGGTGCTTCTCAAATGGAAGGCTGCATTCTACCAAGTCTGCGTCCTTCCTAGTTCAGTCCTTCAGAGTCTTGT
>NW_015712268.1:0-257 GCF_001515625.1 Sinocyclocheilus rhinocerous
TATACACACACACACACACACACACTCTGTATATTTATTTATTTATTTATTTTAGAGCTGGGAAGGGAAACGACAAAAATAAAGTGTTTCTCTTTAATTCTGCTTTTATTATTATTTGTATGAAAATATTTTATATTTTTTGCACTGCTCATTTGTTTTTATTCATTAATTTTAACAACCTTGTCATACTGCGCAATAATGAACCCTTTGTCTTTCCAAAGGTATTTTTTGATCTAATGAGGGAAGTCCGTGCTAAA
>NW_015712269.1:0-257 GCF_001515625.1 Sinocyclocheilus rhinocerous
ATTTCGTCATTTGATTCACCTGTGTCTCACTAATTATCCTCATTTTCCTCCCTATTTAAGTTCTAGTCTGTCCTGTGTTCCCTTGTCCGGTATTGTATTTGTCTTTTGTGGATTATGTGTGTGCCTGCCTTCTGTGGTTTTACCCTCTGTGTGGATTTATTAAAAGACCGTTTCCTTCATTCATCTTCGTGCGCTCATTTCACACCGTAGCGTGACACAAAGATTATTAAAACAATGATTAAGATGAACTTTTCATT
>NW_015712270.1:0-257 GCF_001515625.1 Sinocyclocheilus rhinocerous
TATTTATATTATGTATAAATAACATAACAACTAAAGTTTTATTTCTGTTAAGAAGATTTTTCTGGCCAACCAAACACAAACCATAAAAAAATAACGTCTCGGTAACCAAAAACTAGTGTTCTGGGAACCAAATTTGTTATGAAAATATAATTACCTGAAAAAACATCTTAATTACTGTAACGTGAGTAGTTGTAATTCGTTACCTGTGGATATCCTAATAATTAACTACTTCTGCATATCTGTCATGTTACAGTGCT
>NW_015712271.1:0-257 GCF_001515625.1 Sinocyclocheilus rhinocerous
TATTTGCATATCTCTGTGGCCCAGAGTGCACTAAAACAGATGCTGGTTTAAAAACTAAGCAAAATGCTGAGATGTGTGTATAAAGTCCCACAAAGTGCACTGCTCAACATATTTATATTGACTTCAATGCTTCCTTCACATGCGATTGGAATTGGAAATTGTACATGAACGGCCTCTCAAGTTGTATTTCTGACTGGGAAACTGGGAAAAATATCATTTTTGATACCTGAGCTTCTAAATTGGACAGGCCAGAAACT
>NW_015712272.1:0-257 GCF_001515625.1 Sinocyclocheilus rhinocerous
TATTTGCATATCTCTGTGGCCCAGAGTGCACTAAAACAGATGCTGATTTAAAAACTAAGCAAAATGCTGAGATGTGTGTATAAAGTCCCACAAAGTGCACTGCTCAACATATTTATATTGACTTCAATGCTGCCTTCACATGCGATTGGAATTGGAAATTGTACATGAACGGCCTCTCAAGTTGTATTTCTGACTGGGAAACTGGGAAAAAGATCATTTTTGATACCTGAGCTTCTAAATTGGACAGGCCAGAAACT
>NW_015712273.1:0-257 GCF_001515625.1 Sinocyclocheilus rhinocerous
TATGCGCTTTTTTTTGTTTTATGATCAAAACTCTGTAATTTTTATTGAGGGCAACATATATATAATACAACACAACTCAATGATGACTGAGAGATGAACAAAACAAACATTCCTCAAAAGCCTAATGTATAAATGATACATTTCAACATGATTTTTCAAAAAATTATGTATGGATAATAAAGTAAACCTTCAGTCCAATAAGTGCTCATTTTGAAATTACTAACAAATTTATTCGTACATTTACCTAAAAAAAAAAA
>NW_015712274.1:0-257 GCF_001515625.1 Sinocyclocheilus rhinocerous
TATGGACAGAACTAAACTTTAGGAAGCACAAAGAGTTGTAGTACATGAGGAGAATAGCACAGCTGATATGGGTTTTACCAATAGCGAAACCCCCCCACAAAAATACTGATTTAAATAAAAAAGGAAAATAAATAATGCATAAGTAAAAATAGTTTAAATGAATAGATAATATTTATTATTTACTTTGTCTCCTAACTAAACCTACAAAGAAATCCATGAGGAGAATTAGCGCACGGTCAATATGAGTTGACCAATAG
>NW_015712275.1:0-257 GCF_001515625.1 Sinocyclocheilus rhinocerous
TATGGACAGAACTAAACTTTAGGAAGCACAAAGAGTTGTAGTACAGGAGGAGAATAGCACAGCTGATATGGGTTTTACCAATAGCGAAAACCCCCCACAAAAATACTGATTTAAATAAAAAAGGAAAATAAATAATGCATAAGTAAAAATAGTTTAAATGAAAAGATTATATTTATTATTTACTTTGTCTCCTAACTAAACCTACAAAGAATTCCATGAGGAGAATTAGCGCACGGTCAATATGAGTTGACCAATAG
>NW_015712276.1:0-257 GCF_001515625.1 Sinocyclocheilus rhinocerous
GTGGTTCAACCGTAATTTTATGAAGCTACGAGAATACTTTTTGTTAATAATTAATAAATAATAATGGCCCGAGAACTGAGTCCTGAGGAACACCCTGTTTGAGTAAAACAGTGGGAGTTTTATAGTTATGCATGGTGATGTAGTATTGTCTATCTGTCAAATAGGAGGAAAACCAGGATAACGCAACTCCGGAGATGCCATTGAGTAAGGCGCATGAGTAATAAATTAGGACAGACAGTATTAAAAGCTGAGCTGAG
>NW_015712277.1:0-257 GCF_001515625.1 Sinocyclocheilus rhinocerous
TCAACTCTTGAAATAAAAAATGAACAGCCTTTTATTCATAAAAATGGAGTGTTTGTGGGATTGATCTTAGCAGACTAGATATGCCACATTCCTGTTGATGAAATGAGCGAAGCATTCTGCTGAAACATTCTGCTGAAAATTCTCATGGTCGCACAGTACTGAGCTTGACCAGGGGTACGTTTCCCAAAAGCATCGTTAGCAACTGTGATTGTAGAGCATGTGAGCAGAGCGGTAATATATCCTCTGGAGTGGAGGGC
>NW_015712278.1:0-257 GCF_001515625.1 Sinocyclocheilus rhinocerous
AGTGCAGTAAACAGTTTCAATGAGCATCAGTCCTGAAGAGACACCTGAAGATTCACACAAAGGAGAAGAATCATTCGTAATATTACAGCAGAAAAAGACACAGTGGTGTGTTTAAGTGCTGGAAGCTGTTAGCTACAGATGATGAACTGAAAGAGCAGCAGAAAATTCACACTGGAAAAAAACTTTTCAAGGCAAGCTGAAGAAGAGGCCTCAACACTTTTAAGAAAGACGTGAATCTGATAGTAATTTTTAACTCA
>NW_015712279.1:0-257 GCF_001515625.1 Sinocyclocheilus rhinocerous
GATCAGTGAACTCGCCATTATGACGTAATCTAGCAACATTTAGCAGCTGTTTTAGCTGCTTTCAATTGAAAGCAGTTGGCAGCACTGGTCAGTGTTTTTTTCCCTCATATTTTGATGGTTTAATTGAAATGTAGGGTCATAAAAAAATAAAAAAATAAAAATAAAAATAAAAAACTCCACACATCACTTTTGGCCACTGTTGTGTTTGGTGAGGTTAGTGCCACAATAGTTAAGACCCTGCTTACTGTGTCATCACC
>NW_015712280.1:0-257 GCF_001515625.1 Sinocyclocheilus rhinocerous
CCATTCAAAAGTTTGGGGTCAGTATGTTTTTTGTTTTATTCTTTTCTTTTTTAATAATACTTTTTTATTCAGCAAGAATGTTTGGATTAATAAAAAGTGATAGAAATCTTTTCTAACAATGTAAGACTTTTCTATTTTGAGTAAATGCTTTTTAACCTTTTATCCATCAAAAATCCTGAAAAAAGTATCACTGGTTCCATGAAAACATATCGTTTCTAACGTTGATAATAAATCAGCATATTAGAATGATTTCTGAA
>NW_015712281.1:0-257 GCF_001515625.1 Sinocyclocheilus rhinocerous
TCATAAGGGGTTTACAGAGAGATGCTCTCTCTGCTGTGTGTGTGTTTGTGTGTAGGAGGGGTCAATCAGAGGTGTCTTGATAGAGCAAACAATGTACTGTAATTCCAGTCACCACTTGTACCACCCATACATCACATGACATCATATATGAAAGAGAGAGAGAGAGAGACAGACAGACAGAGAGAGGGGGGTCAATAAGCCAGCGCTGTAATAATCCGCCGGGTATTGATTCCCATTGTTTGTACAGCAAAATGTAC
>NW_015712282.1:0-257 GCF_001515625.1 Sinocyclocheilus rhinocerous
TCATGTGAAACTTGAAGAAGCCTGTCTTATCGCTGACTCCTTTATCAACTCACCCCAGCCGTACACTGACACTATGGCAGCCTTGACTGAAAAGTTTGGCCAGCCGCATCATGTCGCCTTGAAGAGGATCGCTGCGGTGATGGATTCTCCTGAGATTAGAAGAGGGGACATAGCTGCCTTTGAGAGATTCTCCCTGCACATACAGTCACTTGTGGGCATGCTACAGACACTGGGGCCAGACGGAGAAGTCGAGCTGA
>NW_015712283.1:0-257 GCF_001515625.1 Sinocyclocheilus rhinocerous
CTGGGCAGCATTTTTAGAAAGTATGGTGTATCATTTCATTGTTATACCGACGACACGCAAATGTATCTACCAATCAGACATTCCACAAATTCATTTGAGTCATTTCTAGAGTGTTTAAAGGACATAAAAAATTGGTTGTCGAAAATTGTTTTAATGCTAAATGAGGAAAAACAGAGGTCATTGTTTTTAGCCACCCAAATAACTCCACAAAAAATGTATTAGATGCGAGCCCTCTGGCACCGTATTTGAAAAAAAAA
>NW_015712284.1:0-257 GCF_001515625.1 Sinocyclocheilus rhinocerous
TATGCTTATCCTAAAAAGCAATATTCTGCAATCTGCACCTGGGTAATGACTAATCTGGCATCACGTGGCAATTTCACTAATGACCTGATGAATTGTAAGATAGGTGTGTTAGTTTACACACTTTATAAAAGAGTCATCAGAGCGAAGTAACATTCACATAGCATCATGGGAAAATGTAAAACAAGACAAATGCAGACTAGGAGAGATGTGTGGGCACATGCAGGGGGAATTGAAGTTCTTGTGCAAGAGCTAATAAA
>NW_015712285.1:0-257 GCF_001515625.1 Sinocyclocheilus rhinocerous
TTAAGGAGTGATAACAGCTTTACTCTTTACTATAAATGACTTTTAATAGTGTTAACACGAAATACCTTTATGAACATTCCAGAACAAACTTATTACAGAGTGAGTGTATCTGTAACGTCATTATGGCTTTATCAAGAAAACCAACCTGCCTGAAGACTCCACTGTTCAGGAAACACACTCACACAAAAACAAAATCAAGAAGAAAAAAAATACCAAATTAAGTAGGTTTTATTACAATACATGTAGCAAAAAAAAAA
>NW_015712286.1:0-257 GCF_001515625.1 Sinocyclocheilus rhinocerous
TATTTTGGATGCGATTAATCGTTTGACAGCACTAGTCATAATACACCCCCCCGCCCCCCGATCCTAAAACCATTTCTTTAGATTTTGGGGTAAAACACGAATGAGCTTTCGATGTTTACCTGTAATAATCGACTCTTCCAGTCTTTCCTTCCCCTTCCTCCTCCCGGCCGATGCTCTGGTCCACTTGCTTTACCATCTGAGAGTTTTAAGACAGTTTATAAATGATGATTCAAGTGAAAACATATACTGTCACACAC
>NW_015712287.1:0-257 GCF_001515625.1 Sinocyclocheilus rhinocerous
TCCACAGTTAATACTAGAGGAGGAGTGAAGACCAATATGAACAGCAAATCGCCTGTTAGTCAAAGACGAAAAGAATCATACTGTGCCACAAAGACCCACTGATATCTCCAAACGGGTCAACGAGACCTCATGGTTAAGCGAATCAAATGCAGCACTCAGATCTAATAAGACTAAAGCCATGGAGTCGGTTCCAGTAAAGATCTCACTCGAGGCTCTTAAAAGAGCAGATTCAGTACTGTAAAGCTTTAAAACCAGAC
>NW_015712288.1:0-257 GCF_001515625.1 Sinocyclocheilus rhinocerous
TCAGTGCAATGGATGATGGGAAATGTAGTCCAGGGTATAGTGTAAGAGTCTGTGAAGTGTGAGAGTACATGTAGTGAGCGAACGGAAGTTCATTGACCGGATTCGTGACACATGCATCGTAGATGTTTCGTAGGTAAAGCAGACCCAGAATGCACTGGGATAAATTCACTGAAATAAATAAATACATTTTCACAGAAGAAAGACTGTAAAATAAAAAATAAAAAAACTGGTTAACTGTAAACCATTTTTTTTTACCA
>NW_015712289.1:0-257 GCF_001515625.1 Sinocyclocheilus rhinocerous
TCCGTCTATTGTGGTTTCTAAATAAACCCTTATTTGCACTTGCACATGGATCTTGACTTTTCTCCCCCGTAACAGAACGAACCGACCATATATGGATCCAGCGAGTGCAGCAGAACTTTTTGTCTAACACAAACATTCGCATGGAGCGTCAGGAGGATCAAATGATGGCCACGGGGCATGCCGTCCAGGCCCTGGTTGTTCAGGTTTCTGAACTTACCACCCAGATCCAGCATCTGAAGGCAGAGACGGCTTCAGGT
>NW_015712290.1:0-257 GCF_001515625.1 Sinocyclocheilus rhinocerous
TTTCTAGGAGCGGGCACTGGAGGGCGCTCTGGACTGGATTCGGGTACTGGAGCCCTCTCCTCTTCGTTTTGGCACTTTTGCCGCGCCATACTCAGCTCACCCTCAGCCACGGTGCAGGGGGCAGAGCTCCTCTCCGCGCTCACATCGTCCGCGGCTTTTTCCCTCGTGGCGGGCATTGTCGCCGGCTCTTGCACCTGGTCTGACGATCCTCTGCTCAGTCGCTCGGCTTTGCACTGGCTCACTGATCGCGGCGGGAA
>NW_015712291.1:0-257 GCF_001515625.1 Sinocyclocheilus rhinocerous
TCCTGTCACGGCTATGGAGGCCATTTGTGAACTCTCTGCCTGTCCGGTCAAGGCTACGGAGGCCATTTATGAACTTCTATCCTGCTCTGAACCGGCCGAGGAGGCCAACTCTGAACTCTCGCCGAGTTCTGAAACAGCCTTGGTGGCTGATTGTGAACAGTCTGTCTGTCTTGTCTCAACTAAGGTGTCTGATTTCGAATGATGTCTTGCCTGTTTCTGTCAAGGAATCTAAACCTGAGCTGTCTGTCTGTCCTAAT
>NW_015712292.1:0-256 GCF_001515625.1 Sinocyclocheilus rhinocerous
TCTCTCCCACACACACACACACACACACACACACACACTTCCTCTGTTCTGGATGGTCCCTAGGAGCATTAATCAGGTTTTAATAGAAGATTCCAAAGATTCATCTCAGGGATGAGTGCACAGAGCTAATTGGACGAGGGGCAAAGGAGAGGAGGAATCCCTCAGGTACATGCCGTTACAGTGGTGTTCCAGGAAACATCTCTGGTCCTCACAGGAAATCAGCAAAAACCTCCAATCATGTCAAGCAACAAATGTC
>NW_015712293.1:0-257 GCF_001515625.1 Sinocyclocheilus rhinocerous
GTCCAACTCTTTTCATTGTATATGTTGCCCCTGGAGTTAATTCTTAAGAATTATGGAGTTAGCTATAATTTTGATGACCTACAATTGTATCTTTCCATAGAGTATGATGACTGTTCATCTGTCTCCCATTTGACAAGTGTTTGACTGAAGTCTGTAGTAACAAAAGTAACAATCTATAAAACTGAAGTTCTGCTCGTGCAGTGGTGAAAACAATGCTGTATTTGTACACATGCGTACCGAACCGAAAGACCCTTACC
>NW_015712294.1:0-257 GCF_001515625.1 Sinocyclocheilus rhinocerous
TCTGTCGACTTTAACCCTCATCTTCTGTTTAGGGTCTGAGCATAAAACATATTTCATATATAAAGTACTGGGTTGATACTTCATGACTTTTACTAATCCTATACGAGAAATGATTCTAAACAAACTTTCAATTTCATAACATGCATCCAGTATGTAGCAAGTGTTTCAGAGGCCCCAAGTAAAAATGAATAAATTGCTATGAATTTCTACTAAGATTCTCTTGTTTGTGTACACAATGTAGTGGTTCAGTTTCAGTT
>NW_015712295.1:0-257 GCF_001515625.1 Sinocyclocheilus rhinocerous
GGTGTTTACGCTCGCACACAGGAATGGAGAGCAATAAGGAAGACAATCTTACAATTCCAGAAAAGATCACTATGAGGATTTTATTTGTCTCCTGTTGTCATTCTAATGTCCTGAAGTAAAAAGCCAACTTAAACAACGATACAAAGTGTTTTTCCAAGTCATAAAAAAGGGTGACATGTCTCCAGAAACCAAATACGTAACATGGTATGAGACAAAAGATAATAAATGGAAAGTGTTCAGTCTTCTCAGAGAAGTTC
>NW_015712296.1:0-257 GCF_001515625.1 Sinocyclocheilus rhinocerous
CGCTAATGGCGCAGGCCCCGACGCCCGCCATTCCCCCTCTCTTTTCTTCCTCCTTTTTCTTTCATCCCCGGAACTGCCCCAAGCGTGAGTGTGCCTCCGCAAGCGGTTCCGGCGACTACCTTTCCACTTCCCCTTGCTCGCTCTTCCTTCTCACTTTCTTCCGCCACGTCTCTACCCACCCCTCCGAACGCCCTCGCCTTGGAACCCCCCCCGGCCAGCAACATCAGGACACAGATCTTGGCAGAAATTCAGAACGT
>NW_015712297.1:0-257 GCF_001515625.1 Sinocyclocheilus rhinocerous
GACAGTATGGCATTAGGAACTGTTATGCTTTGACAGACTTTTTTTACTTTATTCAAATCATGATTAAATTATCAGAGAGAATGACTTGTGATGTCTAAATAATTGGCATTGTTCACTCTCTAGTAATTAAAGGATTAGTTCACTCAAAAATTAAAATTCTGTCATTGTTTACTCACCCTCATACCGTTCCAAACCTATCTAAATTACTTTTTCTTCTGAGGAACACAAAAGAAGATATTTTGAAGAATGTTGGTAAC
>NW_015712298.1:0-257 GCF_001515625.1 Sinocyclocheilus rhinocerous
TCTTCACGTCACAATAAAGGCTTCGGTTAACCTAAAGCTGACAAGCACAAAGGGGGCACCCAGATTTGAACTGGGGCCCTCTTGGTCTGCAGTCAAATGCTCTTCCACTGACCTATATACCCACAGAATAAGCAGCTCAAAACCGCACACAGGAAATAAGATCCTTCAGTTTGACAATATCGAACAACAAAAATAACATCTTCACTTTAAAGTAAAGGCTTTAGTTAACCTAAAGCTGCAAAGTCCAAAGGGGGCAC